>NW_006922175.1:631454-657605 GCF_000298275.1 Orycteropus afer afer
ATTATCTTTCATTTATCTTTTTTAAAATATATTTTGAAAATTTTTCTTATTAGTTACATTTCTTTCATTTTCTGGGATTGTTCCTATTTGTTTATGCAGTATGTTTTTTGTTCTCTTATTTTTGTTTTTTCAGTGCTTTATTGATTTTTTTTTTTTGGTCTAACTGAGTGGGAGACAGCAACCATTCCCACAAACTCTACCATACCTGCACCTCCTGAAGCCCCACCCACTGAGTGAGGGGCATTACTTGCTTTTGCAGCAAGTAACCAATGATAGATAGCAGACAACTTCATTTCAACTCACCCTCAACCACTTTTTATGAACACCTAACGGAGATCTATGCACACACTCTTATTCTCTATCACACCCACTGGGATACAGGGGGTAAACTAAGAGTGCTGACAGTTAGTAAATAGAGGAGCACAGGACTCTGCTCACACAGTTATGTTAAAACAAAATAAAGGGAAAAAAAATCTTGCATAAGTCACAACAACATACAACTACAAATTAAACATAAATAAAACCACCACAGTATCTTGGAGAAAATAGACCATCACAGGACTGGAAGTTAAATGAAGCCAGTGAGTAGTTGGTTCATATGCTGCTCAATTGTGACCACCTGAGTCCACTTGAAGAGGGGAAAGGGGGAAATGCAGCAATGAAGAAATGAACTGAGTTTGGTACTCTTTGACTTAGGTCTATGGAGGGTAGGGATGAAAGGAAGGGTTGGCTGGTCTGAAGCACAAGGAGTTGTGAGCCTTTGGGCAATGAAATGATCCCTGAGGACTGAGGATGTGAGAGAGAAGATGCTGGCTGGTCGAAGTGAAGGGAAGAGTGTGACTCCCAAACTTGGCAGCAGGAACCCATGACCTAGCTGGGACAGCTAGGGCTGAGCTGACCAAAACCCAACCAAACCAAGAGGAAGATGTTTGACACTGAGCTGGTATTGTTGTTGTTGTTTGCCGTCGAGTTGGCCCCGACTCATAGCGACCCCTCCTTGGGTTTCCGAGGCAGTATCACTGCGAAAGTAGGATTGCCCAACCTTCCTTCTGAGGAGTGGCTGGTGGGTTTGAACCACCAGCCTTCTGGTTATCAGTCAAGTGCCTTAGGCACTATGCTACCAGAGCTGGTATTAAGTTACTGCAATTTGATGGCTTGTGCTGGGCTGGACTTTGCTTGTTTATGGATGCAGATGCCCAAAGTTTCCAAGCAGAACAGAAGATTCTCCAGAGAGAAAGGAACATGCCTGTCTCCTCATAGTACTGGTTTGACAGGCATGGGCAAATTAGAAACTGGCTATTTAAAAAGGGGGCAGATAAAGGCATGAAGTGGCTGGCTTACATACTTTCATGAGTGTTGTTATTCTCAAACTGATGGTGAAGGTGATGTTAATTTTTGAAGTTTAAAAGAGATAATGGCTAGAAAAGCCAGGGGGTGGTCTGTGGTGTGGTAAATTACATGGCATGGCTTTTCTAGGCATAGTCTTGGTAACTCCCACTTTGCCATGAGCAACTGAATACCTGACAGTTAAAGTTATCCACCTGCTGTATTTCTGTTGGAGTGACATGAAGCAATCTTTTCGGAAGTTCACTTTCTCTCAGGTGTGTAGAATTCCAATGTTAGGACTCGTTAGTTTTACCACTCTGCTAGGCTCAAAATGACCCCTCCTAGAGGCAGAAGGGGAACTCTGGTAGCATAGTGCCTAAGGCACTTGACTGCTAACCAGAAGGCTGGCGGTTCAAACCCACCAGCCTCTCCTCGGAAGGAAGGTTGGGCAATCTACTTCCATAGTGATACTGCCTCGGAAACCCAAGGAGAGGTCACTATGAGTTGGGTCCGACTCAACAACACATAACAACAACAAGAGGCAGAAGGAGTCTCTGTGATTGCCAGCTGAGAGATGCATGCTTCTGAAAGAGATATACTGCTGAGACAGAGATGCAAGAAACATGCACTGCTGAGAGAGGGGCGCATTACTGAGAGAGAGTGAGAGAGACAGCTGTCTGCTGAGAGAGATAGCCAGCTGAGAGAGACTGAGCGCATTCCTGAACTTGAATTATAGCCTGTGGCTGCCCGAATAAACCCCATAATCTGTAAGTTCTGTGTGGCTACTGCAATGAATTATTGAACCTGGCAGAGAGGTTGTGGGTGCTGCAAGAGGTACGGTTGGTGACAAGGTTAGTAAGAGAGCTGGAGGGTGGTGGCATGTCTGGCCTCATAGGAACAGGCCTTGGGTTGCTTCTGATGACTCTGTCTTCCTCTTGTGGAATTAGAGGAGGTCAGAAGATGCCACCTCCATGCCCTCTTTGCAACTATGTTATGCCCATTGAACTAGATGTCCCCATGACCATGGTCCTGAGACTGCAGGTCTAGTGACTTATACCCTCAAGGAGTTTGGTTATGGCTGAGAAGTTAACATATCTTTGCCCCCTATTAGGTCCAATATATATATTTATAGCACATACAAATACATATGTGTAAATATTGTCTTCCTAACTTATATATGGTCATGAGTACTTTCTTATCCACCTACCCATTCCTGATCATCTTGCCTGTCTACCCATTATTCACCCATAGATTAATGTTTATTATTACTGATAATACAGTATTGTGTATGTAATATCATTTTCCTTTTTTGTCTGTACCTCATGTGCACCTCTCCATGTCTTCCTTTTCCTTAGTGATAAGAACTGGTCACCTGCTTTTGGTATGTTACCTTCCCCTTTACCCCACCAATTTATGTTTCTTACCTAGCTAGAAAGTTTCCTTCCTCTTCCCTCCTGCCCCTAGTAACCAACATAGAAAATTTACATCCATATGTAAGCTTTTCCTTGGCCTTTTATAATACTGGACTAATACAATATTTGTCCTTCTGTGATTGACTTATTCCATTCAGCATAATGTCCTCCAAGTTCCTCCACTTTATAACTTCTATTCACTTTAGCTACTCGCCGTTCAAGAGCAAGTTTCAAAGTCTCTCTGCATCTATGTGTCCTATTTCTTTCCTGATTTTTAATGCTTTCTTCACGCATGTCCTTAATGCATCTCACAATTCATCTAATTTCAGTTATTTATGTTCAGTGCATCAAATCTATTCTTCAGATGATCTCTAAATTCAATCAAAATATGCTAAAGGCCATATTTTGTTTTTACTGGGCTTGTTTGAACTTTCTTCAAACTTCAAATCTAACTTGCATATGAACAACACACAATTCCACTGTGAAATTACTAATGAATGTGCACAGCTCTTTCTTCTCATCTTGAGTCAGGCCACATCAACAAATGAAGATCCTGAAAGCTTTATTCTATCCACATTATTAAGATCTACTGTACTTTGAGTAGGCAGCTCTTCTTCAGTCATATTTTGAGTACCTTCCAACCTAAAGGGCTCATCTTCTGGTACTATATCAAACAATGTTTCAGTGCTATTCATATTCAATGTTTCAATGGCATTCAGTGGCCAACTTTTTTCAGAAGTTAACTATCATGTCTTTTTTCCTAGTCTTAAAACATTACATCTTCTATAAAAGCTGACTGCAATGTGTTTGGAGACTATAAGCAAAAGTAAAATTACAACATATTTGAAAGAAATGTAGAAAAATAGTTTTGTGGTTTTGGCATGGAGAACTCTTAAAACTAAACACAAAGTGTAATTGTTCAAGTGAAGGGGTCATAGTTGTATAATAATATCAAATCTAATTATTTATTTCCAATGAAGAACATTGTGCAATTAATTAACAAAATGATGATAAATCATGTATCAACATTTTTCCATTGAAGTGTGTTTATATGAGTACAGCTAAAGGCCATTGCTTATACCTCTGAATATTACCATATATTTCCCCTAAAACATTCCAGGAATATTCCTTTAAATATGGAAAATCTCAAAAGGTGGAAAAAATCCCATCAACCAGGTTATCACGCAGTACTTTAGCTTTTCCTAAAATAGAGTCTTATTTTTTTAACATCAGGGTCAGATGGTGTGCTGTCCAGGACTTCAGTCCTCTTTGAATGATTTAATTCATGCTGAAGTCTCCTATCTCTACCGGCTACCAGAAATAATGTAACAAAATGTAATCTAATTATTCATTTATTTATCAAACATTTATTGAGGACTCCCTCATTGGAAGGCTTCATGAAAACTTTTATGGAAATGAGATCTGATACATGTTTCCACATTTCTCTGAAGAGAACAATATTATGGTTATCCATTTTCAAATTATACTCTAAAAATAGTAACATAAATTTCAAAAATACTAAAATGACTTTTCATTTTTTAAATATATAAGTAGTTTGTATCATAGTGCTCTAGTTTCTGACTTTCTCTCTGAAACTTTGAAATTAAAACTGTTAAGTTAAACAGGTTCCCTTTACAAGATATGTTAGGAGATTCACATTTTCTATATAATGGTAAATCTGACCAAAACAGTATTTTTCAGTTGTAAGTAAGAGTTCTATTTCAAGGGAAAATTGTAAAATGTAAAAGTTCATGAGAAAATCAGATACAGTTTCAAAACATATTTCTGTGAATTAAGGAGGATTGTTATCAATACAGCTTTATGTGAATTTACTGTGGAAATGTAAGATACTTCAATCAGGACTTGCTTATTTCTGAACCATGAAATCTAATGAGTATTTTTTTCTAATAATTTTGCAGTTTTTGCCATGATATCAGTGGTTTTTTTAAAAATATATTTAATTTCTTGTTTTATGTTTATTTTAAATTTTGACTGTATAATGCATACTTTTCTGAATCCTAGGCATACAGTTTAGGGATTTATCTTTTGTCTTAAAAATGTGTGTATATAAAAGACTGGGTCACATAGAGAAGTGATTCATTCTTTGTTTTTGGTTTTATTCAGTTTTCACATCACTAAACTATATTTTCTGTCTGGCTGGATATTTTGTCTATTGAATTTACATGCATGAATAACATTTTCCCCTGACTTTACCCCGTAAATATGGATATAACCTTGTTTCTTTAAATTTTATTAAAATGATACAAAAGTCATTAATTAATTCATTTAAACATTTCTAAAGTAGATATCAAAGTAATAAACATATGAATAAAATAATTATTTATAATAGAAAACTTTATCAAATGACACACTTTTGTATAATTTTTAATGTAGTATAGGTTAAAGTTTTGCTCCTGTATTTAAAATGATATTTCATGTATCTTTTATTATTTTATTTAAACCAATACAAACATTATGCATGTAGCCTCTAGTCAAGGTTTGACAATATTATGTAGTTTCAGGTTCAATGACTTTTCAAGGTTTTACTTCATACTGTCTTATAAAAAGTGTTTTCATGAATGTTACCTGATTTTGTGCTTCTTGGACCCATTTCATTTTCATCATAAACCCTAAATTCCTCATATATGGGTCTAATCTTTTGCATTGCTTTTTAAGTTATGTCCTAAAACTTGAAATTTTACAGAAACTGTTGATTCAGAACCTTTAAAAAGATGACTTTAAGATGACTTTTTTCGGACCTGGAAATTTAAGCAATTTGAGCATAGCTCACTTAATTTTAAGTGCATTTGTTGACTGTGCAGTCAAACTTGCAATGGAGCATCTATTATATATAAGGCCTATTGATCATAATCTTGGGGCTTTGTAGAATCGGTTGTTGTCATTAGGTGCTGTTGAGTCAATTTCAGCTCATAGAGACCCTATATACAACAGAGCAAAACAAGTCCTCACAGTCCTTGCTATGCCTGACCCCATTCTTGCAGTCATTGTGTCAATCCATCTCATTTAGGGTCTTCCCTTTTTCACTGACCCTCTACTTTGAGTGCCTCACAAGGTGTATTCTTCTTCAGGGACTGCTCCATCGTGATAAGATCACAATGGTAAAAGAGTCAAAGTCTGGCCATTTTCACTTCTTAGGAGCATTCCTGCTGTACTTCTTTGAAGACAAACTTGTTCTTTCTTCTGGAAGTCCATGGTATATTCAAAATTCTTTGCCAACACCACAATTCTAATGTAACAATTCTTTTGCTGTCTTCCTCATTCATTGCCCAGATTTCATATTCATATGAGGCTACTGAAATGACAGTGACTTAGGTCACTTAGTCTTCAAAGTGAAATCTTTGCTCTTTACCACTTTCAAGAGATCTTTTGTAGCAGATTTGTGCATTGCAGTACCGTTTGGTTTCTTTTTTTAAAAAATTATTTATTTATTTATTTACTTACTTATTATTGTGATTCAGGTGAAAGTTTACAGAGCAAATTCACTTTCCATATAGTAGTGCACATACACTTTGTCTCATGACATTGAAATTTCCCACAATGTAACAGCTCCCCTCCCACTTCTTCCCCATAGTTACCTCTTCCCTGTGTCCTTCCCTCCATGCACTCCTGCCCCCTGAGCTCTCTCCCTGTGCATACACAGCCCTTCTCTTCTCCCATGAGTCTTCTCTCCAAGAGGTGTATCTACCAAATGTAAATCTTTAGCTCATACACCTTTCTTTTGTTTGGCTGGAAGCCACAGGAGTGGGTTCAATTCCAGACCTGAAGGGCAGCTAGGGGCTATAGTCTCATAGTCTCAGGGATCCATCAGGCTTTATCAGACCAGCAAACGTGGTCAACTTTTTTTTAACGATTTTGAGTTTTGTTCCACATTGTCCTCCCACTCTATTCAGGATTTCCTATATAGATCCCTCTCTAAGTGGTTGACAGGATAGCCAGGCACCATCTAATTCTTCTGGTTTCATAGTACTATAGGCTGAGAATCACATGGTGTACCAGTCATGTGCACTAATTGTTTCCATAAATCTTTGGTTTTCTTCATTCTTCTTCCCTCTGGATGAGGAGAGACCCATTATTGATTCTAGATGGCCACTTGCAAGCTTTTAAGATTCCAGTTGCTACTCACCAAAGTAGGATGAGTAACAATGTTTTGTGTAGTATGTTATGCCAATTGAACTTAATGTCTCCTGCGACTATGGTCCCAAGCCCACAGGTCCAACTACTCCCTCCCTCTGGGTAGCTGGCTGTGTCCAAGAAGTGACTACAACATTGTTTCTTGTCAGCTCCACTATAGACCTGGGGATTCTTACAGAATATAGCAATACACTTGTAGAAATATTGTCTGCTAATCCTGTACATGATCTTGGGCACACTCTCCCCTGTGTAGACATATGTTAATAGTTCAGCCTGTCCACTCATCAATCCCCCCGTATATCCCGTATATCCATGTTTGCCTTCACTGACAGTGTAGTACTGCATATTTAAAGGGTTCTTCTTTGTTGTCTGTACCTTCCATGCACTGCTCTATGTCTCCCTTTTCCTCAATGCCACCACATTGATCACGCACATTTGGTACAATGCCCTTCTCTTCACCCAAACCAATACTTGTCTCTGCCTGTCTAACAATGCTCTCTCCACTCTCCTCCCATCCCTGGTGACCAAGACAAAGAATTTCCTTCCATATAAACCTTTCCTTGACTTTTTACAATAATGTACTAGTACAATATTGGTCCTTCTATGATTGACTTATTTCACTCAGCATAATGTCCTCCAAGTTCATCCAGGTTATGTGGTGTTTTGAAGATTCTACTTTATTCTTTAGGGTTGCATAGTATTCCATTGTGTGTATGTACCATAGTTTGGTTATCCATTCTTCTGTTGATGGGCACCTAGGTGGTTTCCATCTTTTGGCTATTGTAAAGAGTGCTACAACAAACATGGGTATGCATTTACATGTTCTTATCCTGGCTCTCACTTCTTTAGGATATGTACTTAGTTATGGAATGGCTGGGACAAATGGTATTTCTAATTCCAACTGTTTAAGGAACCACCACACTGCTTTCCACAGTGGTTGTATCATTTGACAGTCCCACCAGCAGTGTATGAGAGTCCCAATCTCTCAACACCCTCTCCAGCATTTGTTATTTTCTGTATTGTTGAACTTTTGCTGGAGCAAAATGGTATCTCATTGTTGTTTTGATATGCATCTCTCTAATGGTTAATGGGGAGCTCTGGTAGCATAGTGGCTAAGACACTTGCCTGCTCACCAGAAGGCTGGCGGTTCAAACCCACCAGCCACTCCTCGGAAGGAAGGTTGGGCAATCCTACTTCTGTAGTGATACTGCCTCGGAAACCCAAGGAGGGGTCGCTATGAGTCGGGGCCGACTCAACGGCAAATAACAACAATAACAACAATGGTTAATGATCATGAGCATTTCTTCATATGTTTGTTGGCCACCTGAATATCCTCTTTGGTGAAGTGTCTATTCATGTCTTCTGCCCATTTTTGAATTAGATTATTTGTCTTTTTGTTGTTGAGGTGTTGGAGTTTTCTACAAATTCTAGAGATAAGTCTCTTGTCAGATATGCCATTGCCAAATATTTTTTTCAAAATCTGTGTGTTCTCTTTTGACTTTTTTGGAGAAGTCTTTGGAAGCATATAAAAATTTAATTTTTGGAAGGTCCCATTCATCTAGTTTCTCTTCTGCTGTCTGTGCATTTTGGGTTATGGTTGATAGTCTATTTATGTCATATATCAGGGCCCCTAAATTTGTCCCTAGTTTTCCTTTTAGGAACTTTATAGTTTCAGGTTTCATATTTAAGTCTTTGATCCATCTGGAGTTCATTTTTGTGTATGGTGTGAGGTACATATCTTGTTTCATTTTTCTGCAAATGAATATCCAGTTTTGCCAGTACTGTTTGTTAAACAGACATTCTCTTCCCCATTTAATGGATTTCAGCCCTTTATCAAAGATCAGCTGACCATAGCTCAATGGATCTAATCTGGGTTTTCAATTCTATTCTATTGGTCTGTGTGTCTATCATTGTACCAATACCAGACAGTATTGACTACTGTGGCTGTATAGTAGGTTTTAAGATCTGGGAGTGTGAGACCTCCTACTTTGTTCTTCATCAATAGTGCTTTGCTTATATGAGGTCTCTTTCCTTTCCATATAAGGTTAGTGATGGGTTTTTCCATATTGGAGCTCTGGTGGCATAGTGCCTAAGGCATTTGACTGCTAACCAGAAAGCTGGAGGTTCAAACCCACCAGTCTTTCCTAGGAAGGAAGGTTGGGCAATCTACTTCTGTAGTAATACTGCTTCAAAAACCCAAGGAGGGGTCGCTATGAGTCAGGGCTGACTCAAAGGCGTATAATAACAACAACAAAAATATTGATAGGATCTGCATTGGGATTGCATTGAATATATAGATTTCTTTGGGTAGAATTGACATTTTCACAATGTTCAATCTTCCTATCCATGAGTATGGCATGTTTTTTCCATTTACGTAGCTCTCTTACGGTTTCTTGAAGTAGTCTTTTGTAGTTTTCTTTGTACAGGTCTTTTGTGTCCCTGGTAAGATTTATTCCCAAGTATTTTATTATTTTGGTAGCTATTGTAAATGGTATTGATTTCCTTATTTCTTTTTCAGCAATCTCTTTGCTGGTGTAGAGATTTTTGGATGCTGATCTTGTATCCTGCCACCATGCTAAATCTCTCAATTATCTCCAGTAGATTTTTGACTGAGTTTTGTGGGTTTTCTAGGTATAGAATCATATCATCAGCAAACAGGGATAGTTTGACTTCTTCCTTACCAATTTGGCTGCCTTTGATTTCCCTTTCTGGCCTTTTTTCCCTAACTAGGACTTCTAGGACAATGTTGAATACAAGTGACAGAGGGCATCCTTTTCTTGTTCCTGTTTGCAAGGGGAATGGTTTCCATCTCTGTCCATT
Organism: Orycteropus afer afer; assembly: GCF_000298275.1. Lineage (NCBI taxonomy): Eukaryota > Metazoa > Chordata > Mammalia > Tubulidentata > Orycteropodidae > Orycteropus > Orycteropus afer. Next base: position 641,165 of record NW_006922175.1, read on the forward strand.
AAGAATAATGTTGGCTCTTGGTTTTGCATATATGCCTTTTATTATGTTGAAGAATGCCCCTTCTATTCCACTTTTGCTGACAGTTTTGATCAGGAATAGGTGTTGGATTTATCAAATGCCTTTTCTGCAGCAATTGGTATGATCATGTGGTTCTTTTCCTTTGTTTTATTTATGTGGTGGATAATGTTGATTATTTTTCTAATGTTGAACCATCCTTGTGTATCTGATATGAACCCTATTTGGTCATAATTAATTATTTTCTGGATATGTTATTGGAGTCTTTTGGCTAGGATTTTGTTGAAGATTTTTGCATCTATATTCATCACAAATATTGGTCTGTAGTTATCCTTTTGAGTGATGTCTTTGCCTGGTTTTGGTATCAAGGATGTGCTTGCTTCATAAAATGAGTTAGGAAGGATCCCATCCTCTTCTATGTTTTGGAATATTTTGAGTAGGATTGGTGTCAGTTTTTATCTGAATTTTTGGTAGAATTCTCCAATGAAAACACCTGGGCCAGGACATTTTTTTGATGGCATTTTTCTAAATGGCATGTTCAATTTCCTTTTGTTATGGAACTGTTCAACTTTTCCATTTCAGTCTGTGTTAGTTTAGGTAAGTGGTGTGTTTCTAGAAACTTGTCCATTTCTTCCAGATTTTCAAATTTATTAGAGTATAGTTCTTCATACTATCCTGATATTATCCTTTTTACTTCAGTTGGTTCTGTTGTGATGTTACCCATTTTGTTTCTTATTTGTGTTATTTGTATTCTCTCCCTATATTGCTTTATTAAATTTGCCAGTGGTTTGTCAGTTTAATCTTTTCAAAAACCCAACTTCTAGTCTTGAATTTTTCTATTGTCTTTCTATTTCCTGTATCATTGATTTCTGCTCATATCTTTATTATTTCCATCTTCTGGTGACTGTAGGAATGTTTTTGCTGTTCTCTTCCTAATTGTTGGAGATGTTGAGTTAAGGTGTTGATTTTGACTCTTCTTTTTTGAAGTGTGCATTTATTGCTATAAATTCATTCTGGTCATTTATTTTGCTGTATCCCAAAGATTTTGGTATGCTGTGTTTTCATTCTCATTTCATTCAAGGAATTTTTTAATTTCATTTTTTATTTCTTCTTTTAGCCAGTCTTTCGTAAGGAGGGTGTTGTTCAGTTTCCAGGTGTTTGCTTTTTTTCCATTGATCTTCCTATTATTGATTTCTAATTTGATATCATTCTGATCTGAGAAGATGCTTTGCAGTATTGCAATGTTTTTAAATTTATTAAGGCTTGCTTTATGGCCTAAAATATGATCTATCCTGGAGAATGCTCCATGTGCACTGGAAAAGAATATATATTGTGCTAGTGTTGGGTGAAGTGCTCTGTGGATGTCTGTAAGGTCAAGTTAGTGGATTATGTTGTTTAGCTCTTCTGCATCTTTGTTGAGTTTCCTACCAATTGTTCTGTCTTTCATTGAAAGTGGTATATTAAAGTTCCTATTGTGACTGTGGAGTCATCAATTTGCCTTTCTACTCTTTTAAAGTCTGGTTTATGTATTTAGGGACTCTTTCACTGGGTCCATAGATATTTATTATGGTTATAGCTTCTTGTTCAATTGTTCCTTTAATCCTTATATAATGTCCTTCTTTGTCTAGTATGGTGGTTTTTGTCTTAAAGTCAATTTTATCATAAATTAATATTGCCACTCCTGATCTTTTTAGTTACCATTTGCTTGGTATATCTTTTTCCAACTTTTGATTTTAAGTCTACTTTTGTCTTTGTCTCTAAAGGTATGTCTCTTCTAGATAGCATATTGATGGGTGATGCATTCTTATCCAGTCTGCAACTCTCCATCTCTTGAGTGATTCATTTAACCATTAATTTTCAATGTAATTATCAACAGGTATCAATTGGTTGCTGTAATTTTGTTATGTGTTTTCTCATGGTGTTCCTGATTTCTGTGTTCCCTATAATTTTCCACACTGATTTCATTATGTTTATGTATCGTGTTATCATTTCTTTGTTGCTATTTGTGATAGTTGGAGCTGTGTATCAATTTGGCTGGACTACAATTCTGTGTGGTTTAAGCAATTGTGATGTGGGCTGTTCCAATGATGGGATCAGATGTATATGTTTTGAACAACCAGTCAGTTGAAAGGGAGTTTCCCTAGGGGTGTGGCCTGCTTCCAGTATATTTATGGACATCCCAGAAAAAGAGACACTCTTCTGTGGATCGGGATTCTGTTGTGCTGCCTACAAATGTCCATGAGAGAACAATCCACCATTCGGTCTAGAGATCTTGGATTCATCATTTGTTGCAGTCAACAGCCAGCATACTGCTTGCCAACCTTGAGCTCCTCAGCCTCTGCAGCTGCCTGAGTCAGGAAAAGCCTCCAGCTTGACGTTTGATCCAAGAACTTGGGACTTGCCAGCTTGTATAAGTGTGTAAGCCATTTTCCTAAGATACATTTCTCTCTCTCTCTCTCTCTTTCTTTATAAGCTTTACTGGTTTTGCTTCTCTAAAGAACCTGGTCTAACACACTATTATTTTGATATTTGCTAAATATTTGTACTTGTCCTCTTTTTTATTGTAATTTAAAGATTTGTCATTTTTCTTTGATGTTACTCTGTTATTTATAATGCTCTCCCTGAGTTTAGAACCATCCATTCTGTCTTGCAACTCTCTTGACTTCCTCACCATTTAGAAGTTCTGTAACTACACTATCTTCCCCCTCTTTTTGGTTTGTAGTTTTCCTCATTCGCCAATTGATGTCTCTGGTTTCCTGTTTACAATCTTGTAAGCTTGTTTTACTTTGGTTGCTTCCGTAGCTGTGTTGGTTTCTGGGTTACATCACCTTGTGTATTAATTGTCAGTTGTTGTTTACTGTTACTGGTTCTCTGTTCAAAGGACTCCCTGTAGTATCTCTTGTAGGATTGGCCTTGTTTCAACAAATTTCCTTATTTCCTGCTTATCTGGAAATTTCTTATTTTCACCATCATATTTGAGGGACAATTTTTCTGAGTATGTAATGGTTGGAAATTTTTCTCTTTCAGGGCTTTATATATACCATCCCATTGCCTTCTCACTTGCACGGTTTCTTCTGAGAAATCAGCTTATTCTTATTGGTTGTCCTTTTTAAGTAACTTTTCATTGTTCCTGTGCTGCTTTCAGGATTCTTTCTTTGTCTTTGGTTTTTGTTAAGTTTGTGTGTCAACTTGGCTGGGCCTGGTTGAGTGGCTAGGCAGCTGGTGATAGTTATTCCCCATGATGAGACTAGCAATCAACTCCATGGTGGGACCTAACACAAGCAGCTGAGTAGCTGATTTAGGGATGTGGTCTGCTTCCTGTATATAATATACAGCTTTGTGAATGGTCACCAGCTTATGGCACACTTGAAGTATAAGCTGCATGTAGCTGAGTCATTATTCAGCAGCCTGACATGCTCTACTGAATTTGGGACTGTCAATGGACTTAAATCAATGGGTTCACATGTTGTTTGGTAATACCAGGACTGTGTCTTTTTACTTGTCAATCTTGGGCTTGTCAGCTTTAGCAGCCAGCAGCTGTCTGAGTAAAGAAAAGCCTATAGCACCAGTGGGCTGGGAGCAGGAGCGAGAGCTGAAGGCTAAGGTTGAATGGTTTTCACCCATACCTTAGAGCCTGGCACTTTGAACTCGGACGTCTAGCCTCCCAAATTGCAAGAGAATAAACTCCTGTTTGTCCAAGCCATCCCATTTATGGTATTTTCAGATCAGAGTGGCACTAGGTAACCAGAACAATGAGTTTGATGATGGTATGTCTTGGTGATTTTCTTTTGGGATATATCCTTTTTGAGGTTCATTGGACTTTCTGAATGGATATATTCTCATATTTCATCATATCAGGGAAGTTCCCTTCCAACAAATCTTGGACAATTTTCTCAGTGGTTTTCGTTTTCTCCTCAGATTCTGGAATTCTGATTGCATGTAGGTTATTCTTTTTGATGGTATCCCACATGAACGTTAGGCTTTCTTCATTTTCTTTTGATATTTTTTTCTGATTGATTGCTTTCCAAAGAAGTATTCAGGTATTTGTCTTCAGTCTCGTGAATTCTGTCTTCCATTGATTAAATTTGACTGATTTACTCTTTCAATGTGTTATCTCTTTCTGAACATTTAGTATTACTCTTCGGCATTTCTATCTGTAGATTTCGTATCATTTCTAACTTTTTTATTTATTTTGCTATTTTATTCTTGTATTTTCTTCAAATATTATTCTAGTTTTGTGTCTCTGTTTTCCTCAATTTTGTCAGTATTTTCCTTGATCTGTCTTTAAATCCTTTGAAGATACCTAAATATATATTTTTTTAAAGCTCCTTATCAGGGAGTTCCAATTCTGCTTCTTCCTCAGGGGTGTGTTCTGGGTCTGTATCCTGCTCCTTTGTTTCTACCACTTTGTCTCCGTTGTATGGACCGTGATGGTCTGTTGTCTATCAGATATTGTGACATTTTTGTTTTTGTTGTTGTTGTTGTTAGGTGCCATCAAGTAATTTCCAACTCATAGGGAGCCCATGCACACCAGAATGAAGCACTGCCCGATCCCACATCAGCTCCATGATCCCTGCTATACTTGAGGCCATCATCACAGCCACCATGTAAATCCATCTCGTTGAAGACCTCCCCACTCTTTTGTTGATCCTACCCTACCAAGCATGACATCCTTCTCCAGGGAATGGTCCCTTCTGAAAACATGACCTAAATAGGTGAGACAAAGTCTGGCCATTCTCGCTTCCAAGGAGCATTTCAGGTGCACTTCCTCCAGGACAGATCTCTTAGTTCTTTTAGCAGTCCATGGCACTTTCAGCATCCTTCACCAGCACCACAACTTAAAAGCATCAACTCTTCTTCAGTCTTCCTTATACATTTTCCAGCTCTCACATGCATATGAGGTGATTGAAAATATAATGGCTTCTGTCAGGTGCACTTTAGTCCTCAAGGAGACATCCTTGCTCCTCAGCATTTGAAACAGTTCCTTCATGGTTGACTTCCCAAATGCTACATGTCTTCTAATGTCCTGACTCCTGCTTCCATTGGCATCGATTATAGAACCAAGCAACATGAATGCTTTGACAACCTCAATCTTCTCTCCATTTATTGTGATGCTGCTCATTGGTCCAGTTGTGTGGATTTTTGTTTTCTTTATATTGAGATGTAATTCATACTGCAGACTGTATTCTTCAACCTTCATCAGTAAGTGCCTCAAGTCATCCTCACTTTCAGCAAGCAAAGTTGTATCATCTGTGTAACTCAGGTTGTTAATGATTCTTCCTCCAATCCTGATGCCACGTTTTTCTTCATATAGTCCAGGTTCTCGGATTATTTGCTCAGCGTATAGATTGAATAAGTGTGGGGAAATGCTACAACCATGACACACTCCCTTCTTGATTTTAAACCATGTAGTGTCCCCTTGTTCCATTTGAATGACAGCCTCCTGGTCAAGGTATAGGTTCCTTATGAGTACAATCAAGAGTTTGGGAATTCCCATTTTTTCAATGTTATCCATAATTTGTCATGATCCACTCAATCCAATGCCTTTGCATAGTCAATAAAACACAAGTAAACATCTTTCTGATATTCTTTGCCTTGAGCCAAGATCCATCTGACAACAGCAATGATATCCCTTGTTCCACATCCTATTCTGAATCCAGCTTGCACCTCTGGAAGTTATCTTTCAATATACTGCTGCAACTGTTTTTGAATTATCTTCAGTAAGATCTTAGTTGCATGCAATATTAATGATATTGTTCAATAATTTCCACATTCTGTGGGATCACCTTTCTTTGGAATGGGTACAAATATGGACTTCTTCCAGTCAGTTGGCCAGGTAGCTGTCTTCCAATTCTCTTGGCATATTTAGATCTCTGTTAACTCTTTGTGATGAACAGCTAAGGGTGTCAGGCTCTTCTTGATGTTCATTTATCTTTGGCCAGTTGGTGGAGAAGTAGTGGTGGCTCTCACTCACTAAGTGAAGCTGCAGGTGGTCTGGGTGTTGTGTTATATGGGCACTGTTGCTGTCTTCCACTCATTTAATCAAAAATTATTGTTGAAAAACCATCCAAAATGTAAAAGCAAGAGAACAAAAAGCACATCACATAAACACACAGGAACATTCACCAAAAAAAAGAAAAAAAAAAAAGGAGAAAAATAAAATCCACAATATCTGGGGAGAAGATAATAAGAGAAAAATGTAGAAGAGGAGAATAGTGAAGAAAAACAATGGTAAAAATGTTAAAGGAAAAAGAAGGTATGGGGTTAACCATAAGAAAGAAAAAAATGGGAACCAGAAACAGGGAAGAGTGAAAAAGCTAAAAACTAGAACCTGGGAAGGGAAGAACAAATAATAATAATGAAATGGACAATAATAATAATAATAATAATTTAAAAATAGACAGAAAGAAAAAAATTTAAAAAAAAGAAAAAAAAATCTTGGCAGTATTGGGCAGAATACCCAGGATCTGTCCAAGCACACAGATGGGTAGAATTCCTGCTGGTCCAGAGTGTGGGTGGGTGTGAGGGATGGCCGCACCTCCATTCACCAAGAGGGTGTGGGGTATAAGAGTAACAAGGGGAATATTGCACCTTTCCAGTTGTCATGTCTTGAATATCCTTGTGTAGAGCCTTTTCTTACATCCCTGGAATTTGGGAGAATGCTGTCACTTTAAGTATCCAAAATTGTCAGTCTGCTTGTAAACATTCAAAATGTCTGCACCCTCCAGACCGGCAAAACTCTACAGCTCAGCCTGCCTTCCTCTTTGTTTCTTCCCCTTTTATTCACCAGCTACCAGTGCAGTCCTCCATGCAGCCCCTGGCTAGCAGGGCTGATTTTTAGGTTAATTCTTAGATCCTAACACCACTCAGCAATATTCAAGCTGTCTGTGCTGTCAGAATTTCTGACAGACCACAGCTCCACTCCATATGTCTCCTTTTTTAGGGTTTTAATGCAGGTTCTTCTACGAGTTGGAGGTCAGTCTACTTCTGTATCCTTCCCTTCAAAGCTCAGGGCTCCAGGATTATCTTCTGTGTCTGTGTTAACTGGTTTCCCTTTTGTTTGTCGAAAGGGGTCTGTGCAGTCTGTCTGTCTATTCTGCCATATTACCAGAACTCCCACCATTTGATTTCTTGATTGCAGCTTCTATGGGTGTTGATTGTGGTTCCAAATAAAATTAAATCCTTGACAATTATAATCTTTTCTCCATTTATCATCATGTTTCTTATTGGTCTAATTCCGAGGTCTTTTGTTTTCTTTGTTTGAAGTTTCATCCACACTGAAGGTTGTGGTCTCTAGTCTTCATCAGTAAACGCTTCATGTCTTCTTCAGTTTCAGCAAGCAAATTTGTATCATATGCATATTGCAGGTTTTGGATGAGTCTCCAAACAGTCCTGGTGCTCTGTTATTCTTCATATGGGGTAGCTTCTCACATTTTTTTGCTCAGCTTAGAGATTAAATAAGTATGGTGAAGTATACAACCCTAACACACATTTTTTTTCTGACTTTAAACTGTGCAATATCCTTTTATTCTGTTTGAACAACTACCTCTTGGTTTATGCACAGGTTCCTCACAATTCTGTATTAAATACAAAATTAAGTATTCTGGAATCCCAATTCTTCACAATATTATCTATAATTTGACCACTTGTCTGTCAGTTTGTCTTACTGTGGTAGCTTGTGTGTTGTTGTGATGCTGGAAGCTATGTCACTGGTATTTCAAATACCAGCTCATTCAACCATAGGGACAGGTGTCAGCAGAGCTTCCAGACTAACACAAACTAGAAAGAAGATAGAGATGGTCCCCTTCTGAAAAAAAAAAAAAAAAAAATGGTCACTGAAAACTTTATGAATAACAGTATAATTGATAGAGTAATATATTTAATTTCTTCATTCCTAAAATAATTGTTTCTATGTGTAGCTGTTATTATAACAAGTGTCTGAGAATAGAAAAAGTGGAGACTTATCTATAAGAATAGATAAAAATAGGGAGTCCTTGGGTAGTGTAAACAGTTAATGAACTCAGCTGCTAACCAAATGACTGGAGGATCTAGTCCATCTAGAGACAACACAGGGGAAAAAAAAAATGGTGAACTACTTCCAAATATCAATCATTGAATTATGATTATAAATTGTGGTATGGTGTGATACCTCATCTAATTTCATAAGGCAGAGGAGAGACAATAAAGATCAACAGTATAATTCCAAAACTGATCCCTATAAGGTGGAGGGCAGGCGTACCTCCTCTCTTCAAGCATTTTTACAAATTCTGACATGAGTACTCTATTTTTTTCTACTGAACTCAACAATAATAATGGCCAAGCATAACTCACAGACCATACTCCAAGTTATGAGGTTTATTAGGGAAGTAACAAGTTACAGTTTTGGATCAGGATCAGCAGACCACAACATGGGATAAAGGATCAGAAAACATTTGCAGGACAGCTCTCTCAGCTCCTCTTACCATGAAGGGTTATTCTGGGCCCTCTCAGGACAGGCTCCCTCTCATGGTCTCTACCCTTCTCAGTCAAATGTTACAAAGCTCTTAACTTCACCAGTAAATGCTTGGAGGCAACCCACTTTACCAGCAAGCCTCCTACCAGAAGGCACTCAGCTATCTCATTCCATGGGTTGGCACCAATTATAGCCACTTTTCTCCACGGGCTGGGAAGCCCATTGCATCATCTCATGCTGGTCTCCTGGTTCTGCTGCTGGCATTTCTCTTTCACACTTTCCACCACTTCTTGCTATTTGCCACCTTCACCAGTGTTACAGATGCTCTTTCTCCTGGATCTAGGAGATTCTCAGTGCAGAGAGCCCAGGTCCAAAGGACACACTCCACTCTTGGCTCTTCATTCTTAATTGGTAGTGAGGTCCCCTTTCTACATTATGTGCATAGCTAGCAGGTTTTCCAATCCCTTTGCTGGGCCAGAAGCCCTTTATTTGCATAGTCTGACCCAGTCATTTTGTGAGAGTCACAAAGACTATGGCTATAAGAACAACTGTACCACAATTATGGAGTGTATTTCTACTCTCACAAGTATAGAGTCACTGTGAGTAAAAATTGACTTGAGGGTAACTGATAAAGAGAATTTCTTAGTGGGAAAAAAATTATCTATAAATGCTTATATCATTTGTTTTAAAAAGTAGGATATAAATTAGAACATTGAAACAATTTAATATGAATAAAATGTTATATACTAAGTGAACATTAATGTGAATCAAAATAATATCCCTACATTATTATTAATTAAATTAATAATAACAAATAACAAAAATTTCATGTGAAGAACACATTACTGACTCAGAGAGGTAAGGCTTAAAATTGCAAAAATAAATGTGGAGGAATAAAGACAAAATTATTGAGAGGATAGCAACATGAAGGAAATAAATTGAATACAAAAATAAAATGTATTCAAAACTACAAAGTAAATCAAGGTTTAAGAGTCCATTTAGCTATAAGGGAAAATAAATTAAACACAGAGATTGGTAAGATTGATACGACTGATCAAGATACAGCCTAGAAAATTCACTGAATACCAAGACACAGAATTCTTTAGTAGTCAAAGCAGAATATACAGAGAAATACAAGTTGGAATACCTAAGACTGGATTGACATCATCACAACAATATTTAATACCAGAAGGCAGTGGAACAGCAGCCAATCATAACCACACAATTGATCTTTACATATAATAAACTGAAATGGAAAACTTTATAAATATTTGGGTGAAGAGCAGTTGTAAGTTTCTCTTTAAGTAAATACAAATGACAGTAGCAAAATACACTATTCATCAAAACAATTCTCCTAAAGGTGAGGTGGCAAGCTCTGGAAATGTATTAGAAAAGGGTACAAGCTTCTTTTAAATACAGATTTTAAATTACTCTAAAATTATTGTTGCACACTACATTAGTTTCTAAGGTTGTTGTAATAAATTTTCACAAATAGAATGACTTTTAAAAGAAAAGGCATATATTCCTTCATAGTTGTGGAGAATAGAAATCCAAGTTTGAGGTGTTAGTAGGGCCATGATAGGAGCTTTTAGGGCAAGATTCTCCATTGTCTCTTCCAACTACTGGTGGTCTGATCCATTCTTTGGCTTGTGAACAAATAATTTCTACCTCTGACTCAGTCTTTGTATAGCCCACTTCCCTCCATGTTTGTGTGTCTCTTATTATAAAGAAATCCAGTCGTATTAGAGTAACATCCACTTACTCTAGTATGAGTTCATGTTAATTTAACTAATTACATCTGCAAATATATTATTTCCACATAAATTCATATTCACAGATATCAGGAGTTAAGAATTAAATATATCCTTTCTGGGTATCAAAACTCAATTCATAATAAACATATTACACCAAATGAACAATCTTAAGTACAGGGGACATTAGGATGAAGAGTAAGTATATCAATTTCCTCTTTTTTTCCCCTTAAGTAGTTAAATATTTACAGATGGATAAATAGGTGGACAGGTTGAACTACTAGATATATCTATGTAGGTGGGAGTAGGCCCATGACCATGTATAGGGTTGGCAGATAATGTTTCTACAAGTGTATATGTATGTTTTATAAGAATTCCCAGGTATGTAGTAGAGCTGACAAGAGACAAGGTTGAAATCACTTATTGGCCACAACTAGGCACCCAGAGTGAGTGCGTAGTTGGACTTGTGGGCTGAGCACCATAGTCTCAAGGGACATCAAGCTCAATTGGTGTAACACAGTACACAAAAACATTGTTCCACACCTACTTTGGTGAGTAGTGACTGGGATCTTAAAACTTTGCAAGTGGCCATTTAGATGCAATGATGGGTCTCTCCTTGTCCAGAACAAAGAAGAATGAAGAAAACCAAAGATGCATGGATACAATTAGTCCAAGGGACAGATAGAACATGCAATTCTCAGCTTATACAACTGTAAGACCCGAAGAACTAGATGGTGCCTGACTACCATTGTCAACCACTCAGAGGGAGATCTTTCTAGGAGATACTGGACAGAGTGGGAGAACAATGTGGAACAAAACTCGAAGTCACTAAAAAGGAGGGGCCAGTTTTGCTGGTGTGATAGAGCCTGGTTCAACCACTGAGACTATGGCCCCTACCTGCCCTTCAGGTCTGGAATTGAACACACTCCTGTGGCTTCCAGCCAAACAAAAGCTGAACATTTATATTAGGTAGATACACTCCTTAGAGAGATCAATCATGGGAAAATAGAAGGACTGTGTATGCACAGGGAGACAGCTTGGGAGGCAGGAGTGCATGGGAGAGAAGGACACAAGGAAGACATAACTATGGGGAATAGGTGGGAGGGGAGCTGTTGCAATGTGGGAAATTTCATTCAATGTCATGAGACAGAGTGTATGTGAGCTTCTGGATGGAAAGTAAATTTGCTCTGTAAACTTTCACACAAATCACAATAAAAATATAAAAAAAAGAAAAAAAAAAGAAGTTATGTATTTAATTTGAAATTTGAAAAAAACAACAAAAAGACTACATGTTCTAAGTATACCAATTAATATTGCTGTCAAGTTGATTCCAATTCATAGTGGCCCTACAGGACAGACTAGAACTGCCCCATATGGTTTCCAAGTCTGCAGCCTTTATGGAAGCAGATGGCTTTATGAAAGCATCTTTCTCTCAAGGAGCAGCTGGTTGGTCTGAACCACCAACTTTTTGGTTTGCAAATAAAGTGCTTAATCATTATGTCAGTAGAGCTCTTTACTATGAATATAATAAGCCAAAATTGTAAAAGGGAAAGGCAAACATATAATAGAAAGTACACTAGAATTCTATCTTTTCAATCTGCATTCCATAAAATAAGTAGATAATGTTTGAGTTTGTTAAGCCAAGGAATAAAAGGCTAATTAGATATAAAGTTAAAAAGACAACGAATAGAAATTCAAAATAAAAAGTATATGGCAAGTTATAAGAAATCAATCACATTGCAAACCAATTCATAAAAAAAATATAATAACAAATCATATGTTATCAAAACAGAGCATTTGACTTTCTGGTTGGCACTTCAAACCCACCAGCCACTTTGCAGAAAGACTGGGAAATCTACTTCCATAAAGATTTACTGCCTTGGAAACCCAATGGGGATCATTATGAGTCAGAATCAACTCAATAACAATGAATTTGTTTTGTTTTGTTATACACACACACACACACACACACACCCCTTCCATATATATATGCCAATTGCTATTGAGTTGTTTCCAATTCATGATGAGCTCATGTGCCATACATGTCAGCATAGAACTGTGGTCCATTGGGTTTTCAATAGCTGATTTTCTGGAAGTAGATAGCCAGGACTTTCTTCTGCGGCACCTCTGGGTGAATTTGAACCACCAACCTTTGGTTAACAGCCAAGCACATTAATTACTTGTACATTGTGGAAGTTCTCTTTCTATCAACACACACATACACATGCACACACATTTATATACATACATACACAATCATGCCTGTAGTTAATACCTACAGAAAATAACTCAAATGTCAATCTGAAAACAATATCCAACTGTATGTTGTTTTTAAGGCAACTCACTTAAAACTATCTGACTTAGAAACATTAAAAGCAATAAAACAAACAAAAAAACATAAAAAATAATAGTAAGACAGTGATTAAAACAAAGATAGAATTGCATAATTGCTATTCCAGTGTAGAATTTATGACAGAAAATATTAATACAGATGCAAAGGAGTATATAAAAAATGTGTAAAAATCTATAATGAACAAAATGGCAATAAACTTGTCATACATTTTTATGAAACTAAACTATGTTCATTAAATAAGTAGGAAATGTAAGAAAAAATACTGAAATACAAGAGGTAGGAAACTAGATTAGTTTACAGGAGACGTAGTGCATATACAGATTATCTAGATAATCAAAAATAATTATTGTATCTGATCCCAAATCAATGTTAAAATCAAGCTAATCATTAACTACAATTATCTACAAAAGGAGTCACAGGACAAACTCACATAATTAGATATAAAAAAGATACAAGTGACTTGATTTTAGAAAACAGTAAAAAAATCATAAGAGTGAAGTTGAAAAAATACTATTAAGATTAATATATAAATTTGTATGAAATATATGATTTTCTAGGGAAAAATACACTATTGTACTATTGACCAAAGAGAAGATAGAAAGCCAAAATTGATCAGTGAAAAAAAGAAATTGAAAAGGGTAGCAAAAGCTGACTCGATGAAAATGCAGATTGGACTAAATAAAAAAAGAAAAAGAAAATGCAGATTGAACAGTTAATGTTGGCATCATTTTAAATAATGACTTCTAAACCCAAATCCATTGATAGATTATGTCAATACATACATCATAATATGGATCTTTTTGTGAAGTAAGCATTCACTCAATCTATCATTTGTAATTGTAAATCAGATAGATGAGTATTACAAAACAATATCACACTAATCCAAGAAAGTGATGGATAGAAATTGAATCAGAGCAGACCCTCTAAAAGGAACAACCAATCATTCAAATAGAGATCATTGTTAATGTTGGAGAGGTGGAGCCAGAATGACCTGATTTCTCAGTTCTTTAAGGAAAAGTGGAAATCTGTATTTCTTTGTAAAAATGTTTTAAATGTTGACAAATATATTAAACTCTAGGTCAAGCATAATCTGATTCATCCTGAAAATGACCAGTTTTTTAATATTCTGATAAAAGCTATTTCAGACCATGAAAAGAAAAACCAAAAAACTTTCATTATCTTTTAATAAAACCAGCATGAAATCAGTATTGAAATTTGAAAAAGTATAGAAATAGAAATTCATAGATCAATCTCACTTATGAAGATAGATGTGAAAATCTTAAATAAAACATTAGACATGAAATCTAGTTGTATATTAATAGACTAACACAACATGATTGAGTGGTTTCATCCACATAGTAAAAATGTTTCAATACTAGAAACTGATTAGCACAGTACCAAATATTAATAAGTCAAATGACAAAAGTCACAGGAATATTTCAATCGCTAATTGAAGGACAGCTGACAAAAATTCAAGGTCCATTCTACAAGTTGATAATAGTTTTAGAGGGTTACACTTATACACAAATGTCAAGGTTTGTATGTGCCTTTTTGTTCACAGACTGGTAGCATTTGCATTAAGGTCATTGATATCTACAATCAATCTAGGTACCCAGAAGTATTTAAGATTATAAATAGGTGAAAAAAAAAATGAACTTTTAATTGGATAGGAAGATACATATTATTATTATTAGGAGATATATGATTTTAAATCTAGAAAATTAAGAAATTGACAAAACTACTCTGGTAGCATAGTGCCTAAGGCACTTGACTGCTAACAAGAAGGTTGGCAGTTCAAATCCACCAGCCATTCCTCAGAAGGAAGTTTGGACAATCTACTTCTGTACTGATGCTGCTTTGGCAACCCATGGAGTGGTCGCTATGAGTCAGGGCCGACTCGACGGCACATAACAACAACAACACAACAACACTATTAGAAATAATTCTGTGCGGTGGCCTATTGCAAAATCAGTAAAATAAATATATTTCCAAAAAAATGTCAGTTAGAAAGTAAAATTGAAGAAAACATCTAAATTAAAAAGCAATCAAAATGTAAAACGCCTAGGAATAAATATTTTAGGAAGTACATAACACAAGAAGGAAACTTTAAAATTCAAGGAAGGATATAAGATCATTAGATATTGTGTTTTCTCTGTTAATTTGGAATTTTTTCCTAAATTAATCTATGAAGTCATATATAAACTAATAACAAAATTTACATTTTAAGTGTTAATGATTCAGATACTTTCATATTCAAGAGGAAAAAAAATTGTCATTTTGTGCCAAGCCACTACCACAGATCAGTCTTGCTCACTGGCCCAAGGAAAAAAAACATTACCGATACTGGGGGATGAGGGGTCCCTAAACAAGTTATTCATATCTCTAGCGAATCACATTGCAAGAAAGTCTGCTGGGAGAAAACCCCACTCACAAGTTAATACAAAGGATTTCAAAGCAATTTCTTTTGTTACCTTTTTTTTTTTTTTTTTCAATATGAGCAGAGAGTACATAGTATATAAAGAATAATGATGGAATCTGGATCGGGATTGCATTGTATCTGTAGATTGCTTTTGGGAAGTTTGTCATTTTTACAATGTTGTCTTCCTATCCATGAGCAAGGTATATTCTTCCATTTATGTAGGTCTCTTCAGGTTTTTTATAATAACATGTTTTTTTTTTTTTTTTTTTTTAATAGGACTTTTGTATCTCTGGTTAGATGTATGGCAGTACTTAATGATTTTGTTGACTATTAAAAATGGTATTGCTTTCCTGATTACCTTTTCAGAGTTCTTTTTGTTAGTGTAGAGGAATCTAACTGAGTTTTGTATGTTGATCTTGTACCCTGCCACTTTCCTGAAGCCTTCTGTTAGTTCCAGTGGTTTTCTTATTGAGTCTCTACGATTTTCTACATGTAGGACCATGCCATCCTCAAACAGACATAGTTTTACTTCTTTCGTGCCAATTTGGTTAGCTTTCTTGTCTTACTGCTCTGGCCGACCCTTTCAATACAATATAGACTAGGAGTGGTGATAAAGGTCATCCTTGTTTATTTCCTGTTCACCAGAAAAATGTTTTCAGTCTATCTCTACTGAGAATAATATTGGCCATTGGCTTTGTGTATTTGCTCTTAATTATGTTGAGTAATTTCTCTTCTTTTCTTATTTTGCTGAGTATTTTTATCAAGAATGGGTGTTGTATTCTGTCAAATGTCTTTCTGCATTGATTGATATGATCATGTGATTTTTTCCTTAATTTTATTTATGTGATGGCTAATTATCAACTTCATAGACAAAGGAAAGAGACCTGAGATTAGCAAACCACTACTAAAGAAGAAGAATAAAGTAGGTATTCTCACTCTTCCTGATCTCAAAATGTAGTACACAGCCACAATGGTCAAAAAAGCCTGGTACTGGTACAATGACAGACACATAGCCCTATGGAACTGAACTGAGAACCAGAAGTAAAGCCTTCACCTATGGACAGCTCATCTTTGACAAAGGATTGAAACCCATTAAATGGGGAAGAGATAGTCTCTAACAAATGGTGCTGGAAAAACTGGATATCCACTTGCAGAAACATGAAACAGGATCCATAGCTCATACCATATACAAAAACAAACTTCATATGGATAAAAGAGTTAAATACAAAAACCAAACCATAAAGGTGTGGTATAGTAAATTACTTTGTGTGGCTTTTCTACCCATAAGTCTTTGTAAACTCCAAGGTGGGATTTGCTATGAGCAAATGAGGAGCTCCTGATTGCTGAAGGTGTCCACCTGGAGTATTTCTGTTGGGAGTGGCACAAAACAATGTTCTGGGAGGTGCCCACTCTCTCAGGTGTTTAGAGTTCTGATGCTATAATTGGCTAGT
>NW_006922175.1:657865-682625 GCF_000298275.1 Orycteropus afer afer
TCCCTAATAAACCTTGTAATCTGTGAGTTCTGTGTGGCCACTGCAGTGAATTATCGAACCCAGGAGAGAGGTGGTGGGTGCTCTGGGAGGAACGGTTGGAGAAAGGACTGGAGGGAGGCAACATGTCTGGCCTGGCAGTAATAGGCCTTGGATTACTGCTGGTAACCCTGTCTTCCCTTTGTGGGATTAGAGGAGGTCAGAACATGTGGCCTCCTTGCCGTTTTAGCAAAAGGTCATCAAAGAAAAAATAAGTGTAAACTTAGGGCCCATAATACATGGCATAAATACTCTATCAAACATAGCTAAAATAGCACAAACAAAAAAAGACAAACTAGACAACTATGTTTGAAATTAAACATTTATATACATCAAAAGACTTTGTCAAAAGAATAAAAAGAGAACCTACAGACTGGGAGGAAATTTTTGCCAGCAATATATTGGAATTCTCCAAAATTTTACAGAAGTTCAACACCTCAACAACAATAGCAAAAGCAATCCAATAAAAATACGGGCAAAAGACATGAACAGATATGTCACCAAAGAAGATATTCAAGTGGCCAACAACCACATGAATAAATGCTTGTGATAATTAGGATTGCAAATTAAGACAACAATGGGATATCATCTCACCCCAGCATTATTAGCAAAATTAAAACAAAAAACAAACAGCAAATGGTGGTGATAGTGCGGAGAGACTGGGACACTCATATGTAGCTGGTAAAATCTCAAAAACTCACTGCTGTTGAGTCGGATTCAACTCATAACAACCTCTGCTTTGGTGTCCGAAATGGTATCACAATGGAAGTAGTTTGCCCAACCTTCCTTCCGAGGAGTGGCTGGGGGGTTTGGACCACCAGCCTTCTACTTAGCTGTCAAATGCCTTAGGCACTATGCTACCAGAGCTCCTATCCACAGCTGCTGGGATCGTAAAATGGTATAACTGTGGAAAGTGGTATAGTGCTCCTTTAAGAAGTTGGAAATAGATATACCATATGATCTGGCAACTCCACTACTAGCTATATATTTAGAGAAAGAGCAGTGATATGAATAGATACATGCACACCCATGTACATCGCAGCATTATTTACAATAGCAAAAAGATGGAAACAATATAAGTGCCTGTGATGGTTAAGTTTATATGTCAATTTGGCTGAGCTTGGTTGAGTGGCTGGGCAAATGGTGGTAGTTATTCCCCATGGTGAGATTGGTAATTCAATGGTGGAATCTATTGGAGTAGCTGAGTAGCTGCCTTGGGTATGTGGTCTGCTTCCCTTATATATATATAAGAAACAGCTTTAGGAATGGTCTCTGGCTTATACCATGCCTGAACCCTACATGTAGCTGTGTCTTTGTTCAGCAGCCTGCCATGCTCTGCCAACCTTGGGACTGTCAGTGGACTTGAATTAATGGTCTGCTGTGTTGTTTGCTAACACCAGGACTGTGCCTTTTTACTTGTCAACCTTGGACTTGTCAGTATTAGCAGCCAGCAGCTGTCTGAGTGAAGAAAAGGCTCTAGTTTTAGTGGGCCAGAAGCCGGAGACAGAGCTGAAGCCCAAGGTTAAGGGACTTTCACCCTGGCACTTTGAACTTGGACTTAAAGCCTCCAAATTGTGAGAGAATGAACTCCTGTTTGTTAAAGCCATCCCATTTGTGGTATATTCTTGTCAGAGCAGCACTAGGCAACCAAAACAGTGCCCATCAATGGATGAATGGATAAACAAACTATGGAAACATAGTTAAAGAAATCTAGTAAAGTAAAGCCTCGGAAGGAAGGTTGGGCATTCTTACTTCCGTAGTGATACTGCCTCGGAAACCCAAGGAGGGGTCACTATGAGTCGGGGCCAGCTCGATGGCAAACAACAACAACAACAAGTAAAGCATAGTTAAGGTAGTTAAACAAACAAACGTTGTTAAAGAATAACAATGAATCAGCAAAACACCTCAGAAACATGAACCTGGAGAATATTATACTGAATGAAATTAGTCAGTCACAAGAGGACAGTTATTATATGAGACCATTACTATGAAAAGATAAGTAAACATTTATGCAGAGAAAGTATTGTTCTTTGAGCATTACCAGGGGTGGAAGAGGAAGGGAAGGATAATCACCAACTAGAGGTGAGACATGTTTTAACTTGTCTGAAAGGAAAGGCAATTTACAATGTGGGGGAGGTCAGCACAATGATCAAATCAGTGGAAGAGATAGGGATGAGCAAAAAACTTAATGGCAATAAAGGTGAATACTATTACACACACAATATTGTAATAATAATAATTCAGGAGTGGTTGTATAGACAAACACTCAAGCTGAACAGAGGTGGAAAGGTGAATGGGACTATACCCATGAATATGTATATAGGTTTGGTAGAGGTAGAGGTTATCTCTACCACATGTGCTGCAAATATATCTGTAAATGTAGCAGACCATACAGGGGGCAAAGTTACAAAAGCATCGTAGTAATAACCAAACACCTGGAGGGAATGAGTCACTTGGTACGGAGGCTCATGACCATAGTCTTGGAGGACTCTAAAGTAAATTGGACTCAAAGATAAATAATCAGGATGATATGCACCCATTAATACAATTAAGCATATGAGATCAAGAGGACAGCATTTGGCAAGGACAGAGCTAGGAGAGTGGGATGGGATGCAAAGGAAGAAGGAAGGGAATAAGTGGAGTATGAAGGAAGTGGAAAGGATGCTGTTAAGTGTGGAGATTACAGTATATGTCACAAAACAGAAGATGTATGGATTGCTGAATGGGAAACCAATTTGCTCTGTAAACTTCCACCCCCTCCCCCAAAAAGAAACTAAATATGCCAGGATACCTTAATTTCACAATCAGGTACAAAATTACCAGAGGTGAGGGGATCTCAGAGAAATAAAAACAAGAGACAAAGCATAAAAAAAACTTTTTTTAAATGCTAAAATTTAAGAGAAATATCCCCAAATGAGACAAAAGAGAAAGGCATAAAAGTATATTTTCATATCAATAACATCTGAAAAGTTTTACTTCTCAAGAAATATATCACTTTGTTAGTAATATATTTGAAGTAATATTCTTCACCTAAAATAGGAAGTAAACCAAGAAATAAGAGCTTTGGGAAAGTGATGATCCAAACTATAAGATAGGACATAAAAATCAACATGTTGAGGATGAACAGTGGTAGTTAAAGTTGAGTGTCAACTTGGCTGGGCTGTGGTTCTGAGTAGCTTGGCAGCTGGATGTAGTTATTCCTCATGGTCAGGTTGTAATCAGCCCCATGGTGGAATCTTCTGAGAGATGTTAATCAGTGGAAAGGGAGCTGCCTTTGATATGTGGCCTGCTTCTAGTATATAAGAAGTTTGGGGCCCGGTTTCTAGGTTTTTGGATTCTGGATCCTGACTGAGTCTTCAATTCAGTGGCCTGCCATGTTGTCTGATGATCTTGGGATTGATTGTTCCTGGACTTGAATCAATGGTATGCCATGTTGCTTTTTGATTTGGAATGTACCATTCTACTTGCCAACCTTGGGTTCATCAGCCTCAGCAGCCATTAGCTACATGAGTTACAAGAGGTCTTCAGCTCCAGTAGGCCTGGAATAAAAAGCCGAGCTGAAGCCAGGTCGAGGGCTTCACACAGCCCCTAGATCCAGCACTCTGAATTTGGACTTCTAGCCTCCTAAACTGTAAGAGAACAAATTTCTATTTGTTAAAGCCATCCACTTGTATTTCTGTTATGGCAGCACTAGAGAACTAAGACAAAGTGACATCCCAAAGACACATGCAAGAAGCCTGTGAATCTAACTGTCCAGGAGAGATATCTCTAAAGGAAATAAATGGGGCTGAGAGATTATATGATGTATTTTGCATTTCAAGGGACATGTATGGGTAATAATGGGTAGCCTACCAATTCCATGGTCATCGAGTTGATTCCTACTTAGTGATACTATAGGACAGAGTAGAACTTCCCTATTGGGTTTCCAAGGATGTAAATCTTTAGGGAAGCAGATTGCCTCATCTTTCTCCTGTGGAGTGGCTGGCAGGTTCAAACTGCCAAATTTTGGTTAGGAGGACAAAACTTTAACCACAGCACCACCAGTGCTCCCTAATTATGTAAGTACACAGAATAATGACAGGATACCTGGCTGCACAGTGTTATCTGATTAAGGGTTATGCTGCTAACTGAAAGGTCAGCACTTTGATCTCACCAGCCGCTCCATGGGAGAAAGCTGTGGCAGTCTGCATTCATAAAGATGACAACGTTGGAAACTCTATGCAGCATTTCTACTCTGTCCTGTAGCAGGGTGGCTGTGAGTCAGAATCCACTCAAAGGCAAGTTTTTTTTTTTTTTTTTTCTGGTACATGGAAAATAAGCAAAACAAATGATGAGGTGATTTTAACCACAGGGAAAACAAAACATCATTCAGGAGAAATAAATATGTACTATTTGTTTCAGCTATAAATGATATTGATAGTCATAATCATGTAAAATAAGTATATATTTAACAAAAAATTTACCTAATTATTTGGGGACAATGGAAGGAGTGCTTGGTGTGCACGTGTATTTGAATGGAAAGTAGTGTAAGAAATTTAAAATTGATTTTCCATAGGAAAATAAATGGATAATGTCTAGTTATAGAAAAACAAGTGTAAAGCATATTACTTGAAAATATTGAGATAAACATAATAAACAGTTAAATGTTTTAAACTATTTCCACGTAGGTAGCAATTTGAGATGGAAATGGTGAATCAAGAGAATGCTGTGTTGTTACAAGAAAAATTATTATAATTTTATGAAAATATAAATTAAAAATAAATAAGTAAAAATTAAAACATAGAATGAGTTTATAGACACATTGCTTAGCATCTGCAAAAAATTTGGTCATCTGCAATTGTATCAGAAGCCAGACCTTTAGGCTAAGATCCTCACAATGAGCTTACAATCAGAGACCTTACAAGTTAGCGGATTGCTGTTTTTGTCTGTTTGGTTGGATTTGTTGATTAATGTTTGGGAGTGGATAGGATGAAAGTGGATATTACAAAGAAAAAGAAAGGATCAATTTTTTTATGTTATTTTCTACTACTTAAACAAATAAGTGTTAAAAAGATGAACAATATTATTAGAAACATTACAAAAAACAGGCAGTTTATAAGAAAGAAAGAGGTAAATGGCCAGTAATCATATGAAAAGATATTTAAGATTATTTGTTAATGAAGTGAAAATCATAGCAAAATTACAGCTTTCTCCCCCTCCAAACACCTTGTTATTGTTATGTGCCGTCAAGTCAGACCTGACTCATAGTGACCCCTCCTTTGGTTTCCAAGGCAGTATCACTATGGAAGTACATTGCTCAACCTTCCTTTCGAGGAGTGAGTTTGAACTGCTAGCCTTAGACACTATGCTACCAGAGCTCCTCCAAACACCTTAGTGAAGCATAAAACATTTTGTGATACCCAGAGCTCTCTAGGGCTATCCAGAGTTTGGGAATTTCAGCTTCTCAAAACCAGTGATGAAACTTCCTAGAGAAGTGTGATAAACCTATGAAATGGAAAAAAAAAAACATTTATTTGATTAAGAATGCACCATAATAAATCACTTGTATATAGTTTTTCTAGCCATAGTTTTGCAACTCTTACAAAATGATTAGCTGGGTCACAGTCTTACAAGGAATTCCTCAATTTACTAAGCGTATAGTGACTATAGGATTGAACCCCTTCTGGTCCAGCTACAAGATTGGTTGGTTTTGGCATCCTTCTATGCTTATAAAATGATTAATTCCACAGAGGTGGGTGGGAAATCTAACTAACAGCAAGAAGAATTTGGAGCAGATTAAATCCTTTGGACCTGGGGTCTCTGTACTGAGAACAAACAACGGAGAGCTTAAACACTGAAGAGGGAGAGGTAATGGGGCTGGTCAGTCCACTAGAGAGAAATGGGCTACAGTGGACTTTCTCTCAGAGAAAGAGAGTTGGGCACCTCTGTGATGGAGGTTGGCCTGCTATCAGGAGTTGTAGCACTTGGCTATGCAGGGCAGAAGCCTGAGTGTGCTCTGTGTGATGCCCTTCCTCTACCCCCACACATACAGTATGGCCATGCAGGAGCCATACAGATCTCGGGCAGCATGGGCCAAGGTGGAGTGGTGGCAAGAGAATCATGTGGAACTGGTAAGGTGTAGGCACCATTGAGAGTCACTATGAATATTTCAGCAGCAGAGGCTCAGGTGATCCTAAGAAAGGTGTAAACAACTCACTGCTCTTGAGTAAATTCAACACTCAGTGACCCCACCTATGGTTTCTGAGGTGGTCTCTTTATGCCTGCAAGGCAAGGACCAAAGAGGTCAGCAACAGGGTAGAAGTTGTAGGAGCCATTCAGGACCCAAGGCAGTGTGCTGGAAGAGGAGACAGTGGTATTATGAATACAGCATCTAACCTGAACCTCAGCATGCCTGCCCTGTGACTTGTTGTTGTTAGGTGCCATTGAGCTGGCTGTGAGTCATAGAGACCTTATATACAACAGAGCGAAACAATGCCTGTTCCTATGCTGTCCTCACAATCCTTGCTATGCTTGAGCCCATGGTTGTGGCCACATCTCATGGCTCAGCAACATTAAGTATGTATATAGGTAATTTGGTGAAGGGTATGTGCTTCTCTTTTGAAAATCTGTTATTTTTACTGTTTGGTTTGTACAAATAATAATTGCTTTCACTTTGCCAACTGTGTGTAAGTGTCTCCCGTATCTGGTTCTATCACAGATGAACATAGCACCCACAGAATGGTTGATGTTAGTGGGTGTATATGATTCTTTCCTACCAGTCTTATGACTGCCTGAAAGTTTGAGGCACAGCCTCTGTGCGTATCTAATGCAGATAGACAGACTCTTACAAAGGACAACTCTGCAAGGGCTTTATCTTATGAATGATCTTTATAGAGTCCACCAACATGTTTTTACAAAGACTTCTGTTGATGTATAATTATTATTGCAGTAAATAAAAAAAAAAGAAACTCAGGAAAACTTCTTTGTCTTCAGAATATTGTAGTAAATTCATACAATGAACTGTTTGCAACTTTTAAAATCATTAGATAATAATTTGAATTGAACTTCAAGATATAACATTAAATGAAAAGGGCTACTTTAAGGACATCATAAGTGGCCATTATTTAATTTATTTTAAAAATTTAAAAATATGAAATACAAATAAATTGATGGAAATGTAGGTAAGTATGTTGATACAGATATGTTAATGCTAAACAGTACAGGAATATATATATATATATATATATATACTCATTGAATATTTTCAAAATTTTACTATGTTGTGTGTGGCAGTTAAGTTTTTGTGTCAGCTTGGCTGGGCCTGGTTGAGTGGCTGGACAGCTAGATGTAGTATTCCCCATGATGAGACTCTTAATCAGCTCTGTGGTGAAATCTACTGTGAGCTGCTGAGTAGCTGCCTTTGGGTATGTGGTCAGCTTCCTTATATAAGGAGAAGCCTTGGGAAATGGTCTCTAGCTTATGGCACATTTGAGCGCTGCATGTAGCCATGTCGTTGTTTAGCAGCCTGCCATGCTTTGCTGACCTTGGGCCTTTCAGTGGACTTGAATTAATGGCCTGCCATGTGGTTTGGTGACATGAGAAATGTGCCATTTTATTTGTTGACCTTGGGCTTGTTAGCATCAGCAGCCAATGGCTGCCTGAGTGAAGAAAAGCCTCTAGCTTCAGTGGGCTGGGGGCAAGAGGCAGAGCTGAAGCCCAAGGTTGAGGGGCTTTCACTCAGCCCCTAGAGCCTGGCACTTTGAACTTGGACTTAAAACCTCCAAATTGTAAGAATAAACTCCTGTTTGTTAAGGCCATCCCATTTGTAGTATATTCTTGTCAGAGTGGCACTAGTTAACCAGAATATTACGTCAAAAAAAAAAAATTGAATAATTCAAAAATTTGGAACTTGTAGACAGTTTCTCTGATTGCATTTCATCAAATTTTGAAAGCGAGATTATACAAGGAAAAAAAAACAAATCAACTCTTGGGAGCTCTGGTGGTGTAGTGCCTAAGGCATTTGACTGCTAACTAGAAGGCCACTGGTGCAAACTCACCAGCCACTCCTCTGTAGGAAGGTTGGGCAATCTACTTCCATAGTGATACTGCCTCGGAAACCCAAGGAGGGGTCACTATGAGTCGGATCCGACTCCACAGCCGTGGGTGCATTTTGTTTTGAAGACATTAAAATTCAATAAACCAAAATTTGTTCTAACTAATTCTTGGTTTAAGAAAAAATCAAGATACATGCAGTGAATTACCATTTATAAGCTTGCATCTCCATTTTGAGCCTATTACCTGATACTGATTTGTATGTTCAACTGACTAGTGGACCTCTGGATTTGTTTGTATGTTTCTAAAATTTGTTAAGACCAAATGTATACACCTAGTTTCCATTCACAATTCTCTCCCACCAAATCTTTATTGTGTTACAGTCCTAAAACAGCTTCAAATGAAGGAGCCATTCTAAAGTCATTTATTTCCTCCCCCACCCTCATGCTCCTCACATTTAATGGTAAATATTATAGATTTTATTTCCAAACTATATCTTGAAATGACTATTCCACTCCATCTGCAAGGTTCCAAGTTTCTTACTATCATCATTTATTTATATATTTCTGGATAGTAGTTCCTATCATCTATCCTTCTCTATTTTGTCTCAGGCCACTGCAACAAAACTAAGGTTCCTAACTAAAATAAAATCAAGTCACATTTTCACTTGTGATAACTGACTCAAATTAATACAGGAATCTTACTGAGAATTGTTCTTAAGATTCAGACATGAAATTTAAATTTTCTCATTATGTTATATGTTACAGACTTAAGGACAAGCACCATGAACAGATAACTGACACAATTTACCACACAAATTGCAAAGAAAATTGTCTCTTTACCAAGTAAAACTTGATCATATGGAGATAAACATACACACAAGCTTAACACTCTGATTCAATTCTACTCCCAAACTGAACCCAAATTTTATACCAGAGTGTTTTATCAACTGCTCTTAAGTTCCAGAAACTCATTATTTCCTGTCTAAAATTACCATTCTTTGTTATTATAAAATTCATTTTGAGAAATGTTAACTTTCAATTATTCTTTTAATTTTGAATACAATGGAGTACTGATAAGCTGGGATAATAGTTTATGGAGCTATTAACACCATTATATCAGAGAAGGAGAAATATAAATAGGATGTTTTCCTGTATAGTAATATTATCTGAAAAGATATAAACTGTCTCATAATCTTATTTAAACAGGTAAATATACTCCATTTGTTTCACAAGTCTTTCAACATTAAGACCAATTCAAGAAACACATCCTAACATCTCAAAAGCAGAGACAATTTAAACATGGATTCTATTTAACTAATTCATTACAACAAACGGTTATAGCTCCCTTGAAGAAAATTAAGAGTTGTCCTGTACAAGAAGTGCTGAGAAAGCATCAGTACAAATGGATGCTGTCTTTCTGAGGTTGTCTGGTATATAGTTAAAGACTATATGCAAAGATTGATATAAACATAAATGATAAGTGACATTTCACTAAAGTTACATTACAAATTTCAGAAGATGTCTTTTGCTATGCATTTGTTTTCAAACTTTTGCTGACACAAGGTACTCAGAGCAATGAAGATACCCATATTACTAAAAATGACTTTGATATTTATTTTTTAAAGGTAAGCACAATCGTACTCTTATCCATAGATATATATATATACACATATATATACATTTCCTAGTGTGTGTATACATATATGTTATCTATCTCTATATATGAGACTCATATACATACTTCTTATTGAAGTTTAATTCGCCATTGTCTTATTATGTCATTTGATTTTGACATTCATGTTTCTATACATACTGAAAAGTAGTTACACAACACTAGCTAGTAATTTCTATCACTATTCCTATGTAACTGACACTGTAGAATACTATTCACACTATTCTGTGCCTTTCCTTTTTTCACTTAAATACTTTTCAATAGTAGCACATATGGTATTTCTTTATCTTTGCATAGTTTGTCATCTCTATCACAAATACCCTAGTGACACAGTGGTTAAGTGTTCAGGTGCTAACTGAAAAGCTGGAGACTGGAACCCATCAGACACTCCAGAGGAGAAATATGTCTCAATCTACTTCAATAAAGGTTACAAGCTTTGAAATCTCATAGAGCAGTCCTACTTTCCTCTGTAGGGTCCCTATGAATTTATTACATTTAGAAATACATATGCATTTTGATCCAGCATATGAAGCCTATTGTTGTTATGTGCCCTCAAGTCAGATCCTACTCATAGTGACCCCTCCTTGGGTTTCTGAGGCAGTATCACTACGGAAGTAGATTGCCCAACCTTCCTTCCAAGGAGTGGCTGGTGGGTTTGAAGGGCTAGCCTTCTGGTTAGCAGTTAGGAGCCTTAGGCAGTATGCTACCAGAGCTCCCATATGAAGCTTAGGAATTTATTTTGGTATAAAGAGTTGGAATGGAGACATGTGTTTAATTTTTGCAGGTGATGCTATCCCTACCAATACTATATTTCTACAACAAATGCCATTATGACTAAAACTGGTATGGTTGAGGCATACAACTGCAGATTTAATCTGATATTATTTCTAGGAGACCATATAAATTACCATTATAACAAGAACCTTTAGGAAAGTGGAAGAACAATATTAATTAGTAATACAGAACAATATATTTCAAAAAGAACTGGGATGGGAAAAACTGTATGCCATGTGACAGTTGCGAAAGTTTTACCTAGTATTTTGTTTTGTTTCAGTTTTTGTTTGGGGGGTGTATTGAAAGAAAATAACTGGTAGCATAGTGGCTAAGACACTTGACTGCTAACCAGAAGGCTGGCGGTTCAAACCCACCAGCCACTCCTCGGAAGGAAGATGGGGCAATCTACTTCCGTAGTGATACTGCCTTGGAAACCCAAGGAGGGGTCGCTATGAGTTGGTCCGACTCGATGGCACACAACAACAATAACAACAACATAGCTTTATTTCAGGTAATTCTTTTACAAAGGGTTTGATAAGAGAGGTCAGTTAAGAAATTATTTTCCGGTGATGAATACACTTAATCCTCTTCTGTGAAGGAATATATTTTACTGAAAAGTATTCAGGTGAGGAAATCAGGGCACAGTGAAATTTATTTACCAATATCTTAGAAGAGAAGAATATGAATAAAAGTCTCTCTCCTTTTAAGGGCAATTATTTGTTGACATCAAAGCATGGACTGTATTGCCTGGCATTAACAATCTCAGTGACCCATGACAAATTGTATAAAATGAATATTTTTCAAAATTACAGATTCAAGATTTGAACTAATTGAACTTTAACATCCTTGCTGCCTCTAACCTCCTGCTATCCTACATGATTATAGGTGTAATAACTTAGGTTCAATAGGTTAATTTTCACTAATAATAATAAGTAAAATGATATGGCATTGCTCTCAACTCTTTCACATGTTTTCATGATTGTTCTTAAGGATCCTTTGAAGGCTTGGCAAAGGATATTTGAAAATCACATATGCTTCCTCTGGATTTAACAATAATGCTATGATTTAGATCTTTTATCACACTGTATGTTTCCTTTCTCAATTCATGTGTATATGCAATATTTAAAGAAATGCATGTGGGTATATTATATAATGTTTAATTATATTAAAATAACATCTCATAAACAAGTATGCATGTGTGTGTGTATGAAATGAATAAAAAAACAGGTTAAAAAACCATGAATTTCTAACTCAAAAAAAAGTGGTGGTGTTTTTTTTCTTTCTTGGTAGATAGCCAACAACCTGATTTGTAATATTGAATGTGCAAATGTTTCAAATACAAGTATTCTAAATACATGAAATACAGACTGTTTCTTAATTATCTTGCAATAGAGCAAAGTATATAAAAATTGGTAGAAATATATATTTTACAAATTAAAATTACTCTAGGAATTAATTTTATATTTAATCAGTCTCATTATGATTGGCAAATTGACATCTGTATTTTAAAAAATTAAAAGTCATTGTTGAGTTCCATTCATGTAGTCAAGAATATAGATATCTAAAGTTTTAAAATATAGCTTTATATTTTCTCTACATTATGCTGTTGTATGCTGTCAAGTATATTTCGATTAAAAAAAAATAAAAAACACTACTGCGGAGTTGCTGTCAACTCATAGTGATCCTATAGGACAGTGTAGAATTGCACCATAGGGTTTTCAAGGCTGTAATCTTTATGAAAGCAGACTGCCACATCTTTTTCCCATGGAATAGCTGGTGGATTTGAACTGCCAAACTTTCAGTTAGCAGCCCAGTGCTTAACCATAGTGACCCGTTGGGTGACAGAACCCATAGGGGTTTCTTTACAAGAGCAGTTCATCAGGTCATTTCTTCCACAGAGCCTGGTGGGTTCAAAACATCAACCTTTCGGTTAGCAACTGAGTCCTTAACCATTGTACAAGGCTTGTTAAATTTTCTCTGTAGATTAGGGTTTTCTTTAAAAATTCTGAAGATTATTTGGCATCACCATTCCACTATATCTTAGAATAATAATTATATTGTTGGGCAAGTTGGTTTAGACTAATCTAATATATATAGAATATGTCAAGATAGTCTCACCATTCCATAAAAGACTAATTTTTTCTCCTAAGAATTCTCAGAAGGTCTTCAACTGCAGAGATTATTACACTTACTACTCATCATCTCTGCCCTCCCCCCATTGATTCTGAGCAGTTTTTCAGTAATTAATTTATGTATTCAATAATCTTATATTGAAGGCTTTTGGGGCATTCTCTCCAAATGCTAGACACTACATTAGGTGATGTGGATTCAAAGGTAATAAAACAGATTTTCCTGACTACAGAGCACTTAACATTCTAGGCTTCTGAAGGACACAGATACTCAAGCACTTGTAATAAAATCAGCAATGATTTTATTAGAGGAAGGTACCTCTCTTAATGTAATCCCATAGGCTTATTAAACCATAGTATATCCTCATTTAGGACAATGTATGTTACAAAGAAAAAAAAAATATATATATATATATATATATGTATTTAATACATAATATAAATCATTATTTATTGAAAACCTGTTTTCTTAGGCATGGAATTAGATTTCAAATTTTACTGCTTATTTCCACAAAAATCTTGAGATGGTCTATATTTATATATACACATATTTTGCCATTTAACCTCAGCAGAGTAAAGAATACTACTGTAGGTACCATAGTATTTAAGTGTCAGAACCTAGCTTGACATTTGTATGTAGGTTTATTTGTCAACAAAGTTCTTTTCATACAGGGCTTGGAACCAGTTAATTCCTCTTCAACCCCCTATTGAGAATTTGCTTTTCCACCACAGGTTTACAGTCAATCAGAATCTACATTTAATAAGATTCCCAGGTGATTGTTATTGATATATAGTAGTATATAGTTTATGGATCTATAAGAATTGTCTCGGGGTATCGTTAAAATGTAGATTGTGATTAAGTATATCTGGAATGGAAATGCAAATTCTCAGCAGGAGGTAAACAGGAATAAAGAACTTCTAAACCCTGACTTCATCCACCATTCTGCTTAACAGGCAAAATTAATAGTCTATAAGACCATTATTTAAATAACTCCACAATCTTTATTAAACATTCTTTTCTCTATTGTCAAATATTTGACTTAAACACTATGGCTAATTGTTTTTTTTTTTTTTTCTTTTGCATGTTTCAGACCCAGTTATATTCTCAGTTTTGTCAGGAGATTCTGTATTCTCAAAGTTAAATACTACTCAGAAAACCAGAGTTTATTGGTTCATGGCCTCTGCCTGATCCATTTGCACAACTGCAACTGTACCTATCTGCAAAGCTGTGAAGGAAACATCTGTGAACCAGACACTGAAGATTATAAAGCAGTGCCCTGCAAAGATGGAGCAACCAGGATATATTTAAGTGGCTATTTCTTCAGCAAATGTATCCCAGGATTTATAGGCAAGTATTGCCTGAGAAATCAAAAGCTCTAGAGAATAATGTTGTTAATATATTTATACGACATATCTCAAATGTGTCTAATGATTGGTATTGCAGCTCACTTTCTCATTAGGAAAAGTAAAATACCTTCACTTGGGATAATATGATTGCTTTAGGCAATTACCTTGCTGACTACACAGCTTTGTTCATGCAAATGAGGCTAACAAGGCCAGGCTGAGCTATTGAGAATATTATGGTAGGTATCAAAGGGCTGAAAGGAAACACAAGCAGCCATAACCTTGCAATAATTTTGCCTAAACAACTTCAGTCTTGAACTTAAACCTTCTCTTTGGCTGTATAAACACAGTGAGTGCCAATTTTTTCTTACTTTAAGAATAGAACTTGGTTTTCAGTATTTTCTAGATCAGTTGGTGTTCTATCATAAATAAGACTAAAAAATAAAATAAAATTGCAAACATGTAAGACAAGATTCATAGTGGCTATGAAGTAATAAGGAAGACTTTTATCAGGACTTAAACATTCACATTTACATCACTTGAAGTTTTGTGCTGATTTCAGTTAAAAATAATTTCAAAACTTATTTATTTATTATATGTTCCTTAAAAAGCTGTTTGGAAGCCGCACAGGAAGAAAATAATATTGTCAGTTTTAAAGCTCACCTAACTTTGAGTAAAAGAAAAATTTGTGTCTAATTAGATATCCCATTTCATCAAGCAGATCCAATTCTGAAAGTTGTATTTCCATCTTAAAAGGACAAAAAAAATAAAAAACCTCCTATTTGATACTTAAAGTAATGCCCTGAAAGTTGTGAAAGCAATTTCTAAATTAAGTTCCAAATATGGAAAGGATAATACCATTGGAATAAATTTAGGGTCATCTAGATTTGGTCTTTAAAAGTGAAAATATATTGGATAGCACAAATTCTGGTAAGCTAGCTAAAAAAGTTTTTCCCATTACATTACATTTCCTATTTCAAACACGTATTAAGTAAAAATCAAATATCATAAATTTTACTAGTATGATGATGAATTTTATGCACAATTTGTAATGAAGATATTTATCTAATACATATGTATACACACACATACTTTTTATTACAATATAGGATATCCACTAAAAATCAGGGAAATATGATGTTAAGCAGCAATTATGCATAAAATTGAATATACAAAGAATGAAATTTAACTTCTTATTAATACCAAAGAAAACATCACTTGATATTTTAGTGCATATAGGGATAAATGCATAGGCACAAATACACAAATCATCAGAAAACAGTCATTTTATATATCCAGAATGTATAATGGTTATACGTTATACATTAAATGATCATTCTAAAACCAAAACCAAACTCGCTGCTATTGAGTCAGTTCCAACTCATAGCAACCCCTCCTTGGGTTTCTGAGGCAGTATCTCTACAGAAATAGATTGTCCAGTCTTCAAACATATTATACATACACTGTGTGTATACTTGTGCTATGTATTTACATACTACCATATATATTTAGTGTACAATTTATATGACACCCTATCCTTTGCTGTAAAAAAAAAAAAAACACTACAAGTAAGTGACTTTGCAGAACATAGATTTATTCTCTCACAGTTCTAGAGGTTAAAAGTTCATATTGGCCTTGTAGATTTTATCATTGCCAGTAGCTCTGAGCATTTATCATGCCTTTCTCCTTCCATCTGGTTTCTTATCTGTGAACAGTGTGTTTCCAACAGAAATCTGTAAACACTTTTTAAAGTGTTACCTTCCCTTTCTTATCAGGGTAGCTGCCTTTTTCGTGAGCCCTCTTACGTTTTTCAGGAATTTTAGCCTTCTAATTTCCATCTCTATACTTCTGTCCTTGTTCTTATTCAGTCCTGTTGTAATGATTCTGACTCATAGTGACCTTATGTACAGCAGAATGAAACACTGTCCGCCCTGTGCCATACTTAAACTATCACTCTTTGAACCTATTGTTTCAGCCACCAAGTTAATCCATGTCATTGAGAATCTTCTGCTTTCTTACTGACTCACTACTGTTTTAAACATGATTCCTTCTCCCAAAACTGGTCAATCCTCATAACATTCCCAAAGTATGGAGACAAAGTCTTGCCATCTTCGCTTTTAAGGAGCATTCTGGTTACACTTCCTCCAAGACAGATTTTTCATTCTTGTGGAAATCCATGGTATATTGAATATTCTTCACTGACACCATGATTCAAGGGCATCAATTATTCTTTGGTCTTCCTTATTCATTGGTCACCTTTCATGTACATATGAGGTGACTGAAAATACCAT
This sequence comes from Orycteropus afer afer, assembly GCF_000298275.1. NCBI lineage: Eukaryota > Metazoa > Chordata > Mammalia > Tubulidentata > Orycteropodidae > Orycteropus > Orycteropus afer. Next base: position 674,145 of record NW_006922175.1, read on the forward strand.
GACTTGGGTCAGGTGAATCTTAGTCCTCAAAGTGACATTTTTGTTGTTTAACACTTTAAAGAAATCTTTTGCAATAGATTTGCCCAATGCATCAGTTGATTTCTTGACGGCTGCTTCCATGGACAATGATTATAGATCCAAGTATAATGAAATCCTTGATAACTTCAGTCTTTTCAATCCTGTCTTAATTTTATTCTCTCCAAAACAATGTTCAAGTCTATAAAGACAGTAAATGCAAATAAGCAAAGAGAAACACACCTGGGTGCATTCCTACTTCTATGCCCAGAAAAGAAAAGTCTCTGCATAGCTCAGAGCAATCACTTGAACGAACACATTGTCAGACTATGTGATCCACTTAAGAGCTAGGCAACTTCACACTGAATGTGCAAATTTGATATCATTACTTGGAATTTACTTTCAGATGCCTCCTTCAACATTCCTGTCTCTCTATTTTGAATAGAGGCTAAATGAATGCAGCCTTCATAATTATGAATTATGTTGGGGCTTCACAGATACTTTTACAGAAAATAAATTTACAGCGTGGCCTATTTTATGTTCTGATCACTTAAAACACACCACACGTACATAAAATTTAATTTTATGTCTTACATGATTGATTTCATTTCATATATAATATTGTCTTAATAGTTTGTACCTAAGAGTACAAAGGAGCTGTCATATAAGACTGGTACCTATGGCAATGATTTTCTCCAGGTTTCACTGTGACAGTGTTGTTCTTCCTCTAAAACCATGTTTGTTTGTTTGTTTATTTTAAATCAGTCACTAAGGTACTACCTTAAATCCACTATCCCTTTCCTTGCATCCTCTATCCATTCATGTTCAGGTTTTCATGGAACTTCATATATGTCCTTTTTCTTCATAGAAGTTCCATCAGCCTTTTGTGTCTATCTAGGCTTATAAGACATATTGAAGGATCAGGTCAAGGTCAGTGTCATCACTCTTTACCATGTACAGCCATTTCAGCTCTTAAACTGCTAAGCTAGTTTAGATCCCTGATCAAGGGAGGAGTGGTATCCCACTACTTCAGTGTTATATTCCGTGAATCCAGTCCATCATGAAAATGGTCCTAGTCTCTCAGAAGCAAAACTCTTTTACTAGATCTCAAAAAATGCCAGCAGAGAGCTCATCTGTCCCTTAGTTTATTGGCCCACTCTGTAACACAGAACAACCCATCTCTTACTTCTTAGAGCTTAGAATTTATTGAAAGTTGTTCTAGCCAAATAGAAAATAAATCTAATAGAAACATATTGGAGAGGTAATATTAAAGAATCACTGTGAGAGAGGCAACAGCTATTCTTTATTTTGGGAAGTTCTTATCTGTCTTTTGTGGGTTTAGAAATTTAAACCTCTTCCAAAAAAAAAACAAAAAACAAAAATTAAGTAGAGACCATGTGACTTTTAAAATTGCAAATATATTGCAGTCTCATGGAAACTAGGATGTGTTTTCATGGTTGAATGGTGGCTCTTTAGCTATAGTACAAAGCCTTTTCTTTCAGATTGAAATTTAATTTTAAATTTCAGTTTCCCCAAACCAAACTCATTAAAATTCAAAACTATACTAAACATTGTTTCCATAATTATGAAATAATTTACTAAGTGTTACATTTCAGGATGAAAAAGGTTATGTGCAGGAATTTAATTAGTGATCTTGCCACACAAAAAATTCATCATTGGGTCTAATTGTATGCACATCTGGGATTTTATCCAAAAGAAGTAGATTTCTAAAGGTCAAGAGTTTATTTTAAAGTGTTATGAAATAACCACCTTGTATTAAGTGAGATGAGCTGCTTTTCATCAGAAGTAGTACAAATTAGTTTCCCAAGAAAAACAAACCAATATATTATTTTACACACAAGATATTTACATTGATACATTTATCATTTATGTACATTGAGTATTTCAAGGCAAATGACAATAACAATATAAGTGTGAACATGGCCTACTCTTTGCCAGTGCTAAAGGATACCTGTTTCCTAGTCCTGTTTCAGCTAGAGACAATGATCTCCATAAAGCACCTTTCTCCTTTTTCAATTTTCCCATTATATAGGTTGACATTCTATTTCCCTTTTGTCTACTTGCCCCACATTACTATTAGAAGAAATATTGAAAGGATCTTGAGCTTCCCAGGAGATATTGTATATTAATATAAGGTGGTAATATTACCAGAACATAAGATTCCTTTTGCTGCTCCAGGCTTTATTTAATTTCATTTCCTTGCTCTTACCCATTGAAGTTAAAAACCAACAATAAATCAACCAGCAAACTAGCAAACCTACCCAAACAAATACACTAACACGAAACTGCCAATCTCTGTTATCTACCTTTTACTTAAATCAAATATCAAGTAGCCCAAGACCATAAATACTTTGAAAATTTGGGGCTCAAGTTTAATGTGAAATTGCACAAGAAAAATAAGTAGTATTGTATTGATGACTTTTTTTGGTATTTTTTCTTTCTTGTTCGTTGAAAACATTGTAAAGAGAAAGCATTAAATAGGATATTTTGTTTGTTTTTATTTACATGTATCTTAAGAACATGGATCATATAATTTTAGCAATATTAAATACATGTGTTTCATTTTGAAGACGTGTATTTCTATGGGTAACTATATCTTGATTTTAAACTTAAAACATGTATAACTCCTTTTTGATTCAATTAAGAATAATCTATATCTTAGATTGCAGAAAAAAGATGACTAAGACACTCATGCGTAGTTGATAATTTTGCCTTTGAGAGCAGAGTATGTAACATAGACCTCGAGACTTGAAGAGAGACTGAGATAAAAAGAGTCCTAAAAGGCTGTATGAAATGAAAGGTACCCACAAATAAGAAGCAACGCATGAGAGAAGACATATCTATATATTATGTAGATTAATGAGGAAATATTAAAGAGGAAGGAGCTCTGATGGCGTAGCGCCTAAGGCATTTGACTGACAACCAGAAGGCTGGAGGTTCAAACCCACTTGCCGCCACTCCTTGGGAGGAAGATTGTGCAATCTACTTCTGTAGTGCTACAGCCTCAGAAACCCAAGGAGGGGTTGCTATGAGGTGGAGCCGCCTCAACAGCAGTGAGTTTGTGTTTTTGTGGTGTGTAAGTTTTGAAGTTGTCAATATGAATGTAAGATGTATATATATTTTTATATTTTAGCAAATTAGCAATAACTAAATGACATTAAGCAATAATAGATATTAAAATAAACAGGCATAAAAATGACATTTTTCCAATCAGAATTAAGTCACTGGCTGGCAGAATCTAATGTGTTATTCAGTGGTTGGTGAGAATAATTGAAGCAGGTCAACATTTCTCTTTCACCACTTTGATATGCTAGGAATTTCCTATGTATTTATATTTGGAGAATTTTCTTATCTATTAATAATTTTTCTATGGGTATGCATTATGCCATTTATTATATTTTTGCTATTTTTGTAGTTTTATAATGTCTCTGAATATTTTATTTTACTGTTGCATTATATAAACAAGTTTCCAACAGCCACTGAAGGAAATTACCTCTCCAAAATGATGATTATTATTTTTTTTTAATGAATATAAGATAACATGGCTTTTCTTGCTGTCAGGGCACTTCTTAAAAGAGATTTCTAATCTGCACAAGCTTCAAAACTGCTGAGTAAATCTAAAAAGTATTATAAAGGAGCAGCCAAAAATGTCACATAGGAAAAGATGTAATTTTTGTATTTCTCAGAAAATGATGTGACTTCTTTATCATTGTTGTTTTGGCTGTAACTTAAATGTAATCCTGATGTGGTCTCTTAGACAAGTGAATAGTTTTTAATTTGAAATCTAGAGAAAACAGAAGAAAATGGACAAACTATTCACAGGAAAAATAGCCTCAAAATATATTTCAGAGTTAACTCACAAAATGTATTAGGAAATAACACAATCTTTCAATCCAGTGCTCCAAACATCCATTTGTTGTTTAAAAATTTAATGTGTATCTTGTATTTTCAGAAAAGATACCTGAGGTTCTAATTTTTTTTAATTACCATTTTTTTAACATTTATATAGGAATGTAGCAGCTTGAAAAAAGTTTTTGAGACATTTTTCTTTCAGTGGTGACATTTTTTGAAACTTCTTCTTTTAATGATATGATAATGTTAATGAGACCTTTAAACAGACACACACACAAAAGGATTGACAATAATAATCTATATCATGTCAGAGGAAATGATAGACAGCACACCACTTATTCCTGGTTTTCAGATCTAAAACATAGCCTGAATATCACCTACAATGAGTATGGTGGCGTTGTTAGTTGCCATTGATTTGATTCTGTGGCCCCATGTTTGCAGTATAGAACTAGCTTCATAGGGTTGACTAGGCACATGTTTAAAAAAGAGAAGTGAGGAAATTTAGCCTGCTTCTAAGATAATATTTCACTGTGTTTTTATTTAAGAGTGGAAAAATGTTTAGTATGGGGACACTACAAAACCAAAAAACTAAACTCCATGTCATTGAGTTGAATCTGACTCCTATAGTGACCATCATTGGGTTTCCAAGGCTGTAAATCTTTATAGAAGCAGACTGCTTCATCTTTCTTCCGCAGAGTGGTTGGTGGGTTCAAACCATAACCTTTTGATTAGCAGCCAAATTCCTTAAGCACTACACCACCAGAGCTCCTTGAATACTACACAAGGAAATATGAATTAATCAAACATGTTACCATAAGCTAAATGAAAGAAATTAAGCTTATTACTATATAAAATTATCAGACTTTTTTTTAAATGTACCCTAACAAACTTTACCCATCTATCCATCTACCTGCCTATCTAGCTGATCTACAATCTATTTATGCATCTATACATGTATTCACTGAGCTAACCCAAACTAAGGTATCGAACATACAAGAACATGGGAATAAATTATACATTTAGAACTATTTGGTAATGTTTTAGCTTTTATATGTATGCAGCAAGAAATGAATCAATAATTGAGTTACATCAGCAAAAAAGCTAACTGGATATATCTAAGCCCAGCTATTTTCAAAGCAGCGTGAATGTGTTCTCATTACACATCATTTATTATAATAATTGTAATGGATATTAACTTATCAATTTTAATAATTAAAATTTTAGTTTTCAAAATGTTATATACTTAAACATCTATTTAAGAGATAGCTACTGACTTTATCAAGTGCAAGAAAAATAAAGTAGCTTTGTAAGTTGTAAGTGAAGACATTTAAATGCATTATTGAAAACAAAGGGGCAGAAGCCTGGATTACCACGGAAGCTATTATTAACAAAATGAAAAGCATAGTATATGGATAACTTTCTGTTTGATGGTATAGATTCTCCATTACCTGAAAGGCTTGATCCTTCATAAAGTTTTTGCTACAGCAAAAAATACCCCACAATGTGAATCTGACATGAACACAGGGGCCAAACAGAGCCCACAACTACACAGGAAATGTATTATGTTTATTTTTCTGATGGGAATATTCATGACTATGTGTGGTGTAATAAATTATTTAGTGTGGCTTTTCTACCCATAAGTCTTTTTAAACTCCAAGGTGAGATTTTCTATGAGCAACTGAGGAGCTCCTGATTGCTGAAGTTGTCCACCTGGAGTATTTCTGCTGGGAGTGGAACAAAACAATGTTCTGGGAGGTGCCCATTCTCTCTCAGGTGCTTAGAGTTTTGATGCTATTATTGGCTAGTTTGACCACTCTGCTGGGCTCAAAAGGAGGTCTCCTAGAGACAGAACTCTCTCTCTGACTGCTGGTTGAGGAAGACGCACCCCTGAAAGAGACACGGGGTCCTGAGACATGCATTGCTGGGAAAGAGACGCAAGAGACACGCATCGCTGAGTGAGACACTGAGGGACATGCACTGCTGGGAAAGAGACTGTGAGAGACTGTTGGCTGAGGGACAGTGGGCTGGGAGAGAGACTGAGCATTCTTCCCGAACTTGAATTGTAGTCTGGTGCTTCCCTAATAAACCTCATAATCTGTGAGCTCTGTGTGGCCACTGCAGCGAACTGTCAAACCCAAGAGAGAGGTGGTGGGTGCTTTGGGAGGAACGGTTGGTGAAAGGGCTGGAGGGAGGCAGCATGTCTGGCCTTGCAGTAATAGGCCTTGGTTTGCTGGTAATCCTGCCTTCCCCTTGTAGGGTTAGAGGAGGTCAGAACATGTGGCCTCCTTGCCGTTTTTGCACTATGTCTGTCCACTTTTCTCAGAATATCAGTATGTTAATTTGGTCCAAAATGTGTAAGAATTCACCCGATCAGAGTAAGGTCTGGTAAGCAGATTTGAATAGTGGCCAAGGAAATAACAAGAAGATAAAAATATAATTAATCTATGATATTTGTAAACAAGTATTAAAATTTACAAGAATTCTACCAATACTGATTAGTTTATTTAATATAAAAAGTCAGTATGAGGAACATAAAATATTCTGCAATTTGAACAAAGGTAGAATATCTAGTAATAATAAAGCAGAAAAGTATATTTTTGTATAATATCCAGCAGAGGCTACGAACCTAATTTGTTGCCACAATTATTTTCTTTTAAAAAAGGCATGTACATTATTTTAAAAGTTACAAGAAATAAGAGAAAAATAAAAATAAAGGGATATCTGATTGAAATAGGAAATTAATTTAGTTAAATATTAATAGAGTAGAAGAAATGAAATCTTCACAAAAGGCAATAAAACATGGATTTAATAATACAGAATCTCATATCTATATGTGAATAATACATTTAGAAAATGTTTATTAAACCTATAGAGTATAAAAAAAAAAGAAATGTAATTAACAAATAAGACAGACCATGAGCTCCAAACATATTGAAAATAGTATTAAATTTTAAAAAAATGCTAAAGAATAATAATCTAAGTTAAAATATAATAAATTTCTAAACTGTATGAGAAATGAAATTACAAATTGAAATTGTAAGATCAACATTGATATATGCAGTTGAATACCCTCAGGTTAAAATATCTTTAAAAATAAAAGTAAAGATTAAAGAATAAGCCTTTTTCTCTTTAAAATCTAATGTCAAAAATATCCAGTAGAACAATATCTGTAGAGTGCGAAAGAAAAAAAAAAATTAATTAAAATGATGAGACATTTTATTTTACACATATAACGACGAGGGAAATAATAGTATACATTTACAAATATATTAGGTAAAGTTTCCTTCATCTTTTTGAGAACTTTCACCCTCCACTGAGAAATCATATTTACCAGTGCCAGTATAAACCAGTTAGAGACCTTTCCCAAAGTTTTTGGAAAAAAAAAAAAAAAAAAAGAGAGAGAGTAAAATCATATCTCTTTGGGCAGTTGAAAATGTAATCATTAACAGTACTGAATATTTTGACATACATTTTACAAGTAAGATAACAGACTATGTCCAGTAATATATACATTCACCAGAATGAAATAGAGATGTACATGGGAGATACAGACAACAAAGATGAACCCTTTTGCACATATAATACTGCATTGTCAGTGTGGCAGACATTGATCTATGGGTGGATAAATCGGTGGATGCGTTCAATGATCAAGTATGTGTAGGCAGGGAGGACTGTGTCCATGACCATATAAAGGGTAGGCAGACAATGTTTCTACAAGCGTATTTGTATGTTCTGTAAGAATGGCAAGGTATATAGTAGAGCTGACAAGGGACAAGGTTGTGGTGACTTCTTGGCCACAACCAGCTATCCAGAGGGAGTGAGTAGTTGGACAAGTGGTCTTGGAACCATGGTCACAAGGGGACATCAATCTCAACTGGCATAACTTACTACACAAAAACATTGTTCCATCCTACTTTGGTGAGTAGTGACTGGGATCTTAAAAGCTTCCAATCAGCCATCTAGATGCAACAATGTGTCTCTCCTTGTCAATAGCAAAGAAGAATGAAGAAAACCAAAGATGCATGGAAACAGATAATCCAAGGGACTGGTAGACCATGAGATCCTCAGGCTATATGAGCATTATACCAGAAGAACTAGATGGTGCCTGGCTACCACTGTCAACCACTCAGAGAGGGATCTATGTAGGAGATCCTGGATAGAGTGGTATAACAATGTGGAAAAAACTGAAAATTATTGAAAAAAAAACTAGTTTTGCTGGTCTGAAACAGCCTAGTGAAACTCTTGAGACTATGGCTTCTAGTGTCCCTTCAGGCCTGGAATTGAACTCACTCCTGTGGCTTCCAGCCAAATAAAATACTAGCATATGGGCTGAACATGTATATCAGGTAGATACACTCCTTGTAGAGATCAATCATGGGAGAACAGAAGGGCAATATATGCACAGGGAGATTGGGGGTGGGGAGCAAGAGTGCATAGGAGGGAGGGACACAAGGAAGAGGGTGACTATGGGGAGGAAGTGGAAAGAGTTGTTACATTGTGGGAAATTACAATGTCATGAAACAAAATGTATATGGACTGCTTCATGGAAAATGAATTTGCTCTGTAAAATTTCACCCAAATCACAATCAATCA
>NW_006922175.1:682725-704162 GCF_000298275.1 Orycteropus afer afer
TATATATATAATTAAAATGAACAAAGGAATATATATAGTCATTGCCTTTTTTGTGAATCTGGCATATTGACCTTCGAATTTTCTTTAACATTCAGAATGTGAAATTATAACCAAATATTGGGATGAATTGTGTCAAAATGGAAGTTTATGTGAAGATCATGCAAGTGTTTCTACATTCAACTGCTGTGAGGGTAAGTATTACATATAAGAATTATAAATTTAAATATACGGTTAAACTTTAGCAGAAGGAAATATCTTATTTTCTCTGAAAGCAATTTTTACTTGCTTTACATTTTTTGCAGAGTTAAAAGCAAACTATTTTTACTGTAGATAATCTAATGACAATAATATCACAATGAATTATTTACATTCAAAAGTAAAATTTTTAAGGTGGCCTTCTCAATGACTTCACTAATGACTTACACAATATGTTTGGAATATTTTTCCTCAAAGGCAGGTGAAATTGACTAAATAACAATAACCATTTAAGACAATAAAACACAAAAATGCTATTTATTAAGTAATTTTAAAGACTTATTAAACACAATGGATAATTTTGATTGAAAACTTTGATGTTGTCATTTGAAACCTTTATTTAAAGTTATGTAATTGTGTTTATATAGACCTTTTATCTACACATAGCAATTGAAATGAATGACAAGGTAAAGTGAATAGCTATAATGTTTATACGCAATGTGATATTGGTTTCTTGAATGAGCAGACTGCCCCTGATAATGAGACATATTACTTTTGAAAATTTAGTGTGACTGTGTAGTGCTTAAGGCATTTGACTGCTAACCAGAAGGCTGGTGGTTCAAACCCACCAGCCTCTCCTCAGAAGGAAGGTTGGACAAACTACTTCCATAGTGATATCACCTCAGAAACCCAAGGAGGGGTTGCTGAGTCAAAATTGACTCCAGTGAGTTTGGTATTGATTATCTCATTTCTCTTAGGTACTTTTTGTTATTTGTAATGAACAAAAAGAAATGATATTCCTATTCTGAAATGACAGATGTGTACCTTAATTTTATGAATATGTACTGGGATGCACAAATTGGAAAAAAAGAAGGATAAGCAGTTGGAAAACATGGACTTGGTGATAATAAATACATACATACATACATATATACACACATACACACACACACCTGAGATCACATTACAGAGTTTTGCAAGTCCAATGACATATTCATTGAAAGTATCCTTTTTCAACAACATAAATAAGAACTACACATGTGGACTTCACAGGATGGAAAACACAGGATACAAATTGATTATGTCTGTGGAAAAAGAGTATGAAGAAACTGAATATTATCAGTCACAACAGGGTCAGAGGCTATGAGACTATCAATTACTCATATGAAAGTTCAAGTTGAAGCTGAAGAAAAAATAAAACAAGTCCACAAGAGCCAAAATAGACCTTGAGTAAACTTAACATGAAGTTAGAAATTATCTGAAGGACATATTAGATGCATTGAATATTAATGACTGAAGTGCAGTTGAGTTGTGGCATGATGTCAAAAATATCATACACGAAGAAAGCAAGAGGTCATTTACAACACAGGAAAGAGAAAAAAAAATGGATGTCAGAAAAGACACAGAAACTTGCTCTTGAACATAGAGTAGCTAAAGAAAATGAAAGAAATCATGAAGATGAGAAAATTTCAAAGAGTAACTCTACAATATGAAGTAAAGTATTATGATGAAACGTGCAAAGACCTGTAATTGGAAACCCAAAAAGAAAGAACACACTCGGAATTTCTTAAGCTGAAAGAACAGAAGAAAAAATTCAAGTCTTGAGTAGCAATATTGAGGAATTCTGTGAGCAAAAAATTGAATGACACAGTAAACATCAAAAGAAGATGAAAGGAATACACAGCATGACTGTACCATAAAGAATTGTTCAGTATTCAACTATTCCAGGAGATCACATAGGATTAAGAATTAATGATACAGAAGGGAGAAATCCGAACTGCACTGAAGTCATTGGTGAAAATTAAGATTCCAGGAATTGATGAAATACCAATTGAGATGCTTCAGCAAAGGGATACAATGCTGGAAATACTCACAAGTACTGCTTCCAAGCTATCTGGGCAACTAACTAACCCGCTGCAAAAAAGGGGATTTGAGGGAATGCAGACATTATTGAACAATATCATTAATATCATACACAAGTAAAATTTTGTTGAAGATAATTCAAACATAGTTTCAGCAGTATATCAGCAGGAAACTGCTAGAAATTGAAGCTGGATTCAGAAGAAGACATGGAGCAAAACATGTCATTGTGGATGTTAGACTGATCGTGGCTGAAAACAAAGAACACCAAAAGGATGTTACCTATGCTGTACTGGTTTTGCAAAGGTGTTGAACCATGTGGATCATAACAAATTATAGATAACATTTTGAAGAATAGGGATTCTAGGGCATTTAGTTGTTATCATGCAGAACTTGTACATTGACAAAGAAACAGTCATTAGAACAGAACAAGGAGATACTGTGGTTTAAAATTTAAAAAGTTATATGTTAGGGTCATATCTTTTAACAATACAACCATATGTCACCTTACGTCCATTCAGAAAATATCCAAACATATGTATATGTCTGTACGCTGGGACACCCAGGTATCTGAGTGACAGGACTTTAGTCCTTCATCTTAATTTCAGAGCCCCACTTTTGCCTAGCTACTGTAAGTGACCTGGAAGGCACCTGTTATGCAGCAGTGGAGACCCAGACCCAAACTCCTAAACCTGATCCTTTCTCAGTGATCACGTATAACACTAATGGAAAGGTATGCACTTTGGGTACACCAGCTCTGGCTGGGATTCCTTATGGTCCTTTGCCTGCACTTTGACCTCCCCAGGCAGTTTCTCTCAGGCTAGCTGAACTTCACTGAGGCTGGCTTAGCAGAGAAGGTGGTGGCAGCTGGGTGGGACACAACAGAGCACTCTCCTGAGGCATCCCCAGTGGGAGCTTCCTGGGCCACCCACTAAGTGGAACATGGGCAAGCATTCACCTGATGTTTCTGAAGCAGGAACTGTCTGGGCCCCATATGCCACACAACAGCCCCCAGGCCAGTTAGCCCAGGATCCCCATAACCCATGGACACAGGTATTTACACAACATCCAAATCACATAACATCCTATTTCATAGAATGTATCATCGACATTGAGAGATGCATACCTATAACTTACTCAATTTAAATAATGAGCAAATAATTTGAGAAGTTGGACTACAACAAGAACATTATCATCAGGATTGAAGAAAGACTCATTAACAACCTGTAATATGCAGATAACACAACCTTGCTTGCTGGAAATGAAGAAGACTTGAAGCCCTTGATGATTAAAGACTACAGCCTTCAATAGGCATTATATTTCAACATAAAGAAACCAAAAATTGTCACAACTTGACCAATAAGCAATGCCATGATTAAAAAAAAAAAGAAATTGTCAAGGATTTCATTTTACTTGGGTAAACAATCAATGCCCATCAAAGCAAGAGTCCAGAAATCAAAGACATAGTGCATTAAGCAAACTTACTGCAAAAGACCTTAAAGGTGTTAAAAAACCAAGATGTCACTTTGAGTATTAAAATGTACCTGACCCAAGCTATGGTCTTTTCCTTAACCTCATATCCATGAGAAAGCTGGACTGTGGATCAAGCAGATCAGAGAAATGATAGATTTGAATCATGGTGTTGCCAAAGAATATTGAATATACCACTGGCTGCCAGAAGAATTAAAAAAACCTTTCTTGGACAAAGTACAACCATAGTGTTCTTTAGAAGTGAAGATGGCTAGAGTTTATCTCATGTACTTTGGACGTGTTATCAGGAGGAACCAATTCCTCGAGGAGGCCACCCTGGTTGGTAAAGTAAGTGTTAATAAAACAGAGGAAGATCCTAAACAAGCTGGATTGATATCTTGTCTGCAACAATGGGATGTAACAGCCCTGAACATGAGGATAGCATAATACCAGGCAAACATCTTGTTCTGTTATACAAAAGGCACTCTGAGTCAGAACCCACTCATTGTCATCTAACAAGAACAGCAAAATTGACTCCATGGAAGTTACATAAAATGCTTTTTATACCTTGCAACTGAATTTTTACTTAATTTCTGAGTGTTTTATCCTTGTATACTATTGATTGAGGATGACAGTACTAACAAGAACTCTTCTATTTTACACATTTTCTTATTAAATATCTGAAGAAATACATTTTACTAATATTTGTGCCAATAAAATGTAACCAGTTGTGAATGTTTTAATACATACGTGAGCATATTTAATATATATATGACCAGACAGGGTTTCATTCTGTTGTACATAAAAAGGTTGGTTGTAGATAACGTTCTATTGTACATAAGGTCAGAGGTCAGAGATGACTCGATGGCACATAACAACAACATAAGCAAATTATCAATATATTGGTTATTCCATATACAAAAACAATAAAATAAATTTGTATCGAATGTTTATTCCCTGTCTAGTTCCTGTACAAATAAAGTATTATAATTATTTATATTATAATTATAAAGCTAACATTTATAACATATTTACTGTTATGAGTGACAAAAATGATACAGCAAATCTACTATATTTTGTTTTTTCAAATTATGAATGATACTTGGCAATGTTTACATATTGCATAGCAATATATTTAGGATAAAGAAAATACATACTAATAATATTTAACTTTACTATATTATACTAAAGCAACATTACTAGAAAAAATATATATTTATTTGATGTATTTCCAGTTTTTTAGAGCAAACTAATTTTCATTTTCAAGTTCAGTTAATGTATTTTATTTTTAATAAAGATTTTAAAATTATTATATTGAGTTTTCTGCATCGTAGCTCTTATAAGTAGTAGGACAGTATACATAGCATAATATACACCATTATAAGTAAGTGTTAATAAAACAGAGGAAGATTCATTCCATTCACTGCCATTGAATCGATCCTGACTCATAGAAACTCCCTTTGGGTTTCTGAGAAGGTAAATCTTTACGGAAGGAGATCGTCCAGTCTTTCTGCCATGGAGAGTGGCTGGTGGGTTTGAACTGCCAACCTTCTGGTTAGCAATCAAATGCTTTAGATCCTATGCCACCAGAGCTCCTTAGCATAATATACAGACACATAATAATATAAGGTTAGGGTCCTTTATAAGTATAATACAGTAAAGTTAAAGAATAGACTACATTTTTGTTTTTTAGTAGCTCAAAATTTAAAGGTCAAAAGAGACCAAAACATTCATATTAACAGGAGAAAATATGAACAAAAAGAGTGACAAATATTTTAATATTGCATCTAAGCACATTTGTACTATAAAATAAATGGCATTTAGGGGATTAAACTAATACTTGCTGAGTAATAATATTTATTGCGAAATTCAGTAACTTAAAAATTAGACAAATCAACATGTTTAACTATACAAATAGGTCCATGAATCAGTAACAGATAATCACTACCGATATCATCAGTGATAATCTCCCAGGTATAGAGCAATAAAGTATTTAACAAGACCTTTTATCTACAATGCAATAATGAATTATGCAGATATCTTTATGAAAAGTAATTTGTAGTGAACTATTTTGTTACTCTCTATGGCATCATTTATTAATATTAAAATTTTGCTATCTCATTCAACACTAGACATTATAGGACATTTACATTGTTCATGAAATAAAAATAGGCTGTATTCCCTGAAACAAAATTTCCCATTCTTTAGTTGACTGGCTAAATTAAGGTGACATATGGGAAATATATTTATGATTTGTTTAACTTTATGATTTAGAATCAACTTTTCTTTTTTGTAAAAAAAAAAAAAAATGCTATTTCTGCCATTTTTAGAAATTTTACAAGGACCATTCAATTTAATATGTTTTTAGTTATTTTTATATAATTTTGTTTTATTCTGATATGCACAAAAGAGGTTGTTTGGAAATTTACTGTAGATATTAAAAATGATCACTTGCATACTACACATAATTAAAAATTAAAAAAAAAATAGAGATAAAAATTAAGAATGTTATTTATCTGAGGATGGGATCTCTCCTGTAGAATCTATAGAGCGTGGTTAACCAATATGGGCATTTAAAGTAAGAAGCTACCCAATGTCATTTTCTCTCAACCCATACCCAATCTCTTTATAAACAGATACTTAATGAGTAGTGTATGGGTGTAGTGTATGGTTTTCTCTATGATAGTACATAAGATCAAGATCCAGTCCTATCTCAGTTGGGATTTCAAATAAAATACTGGCATATACAAGAATGATTACACACGCAAATACACATTTATGTGATCTTTCAAAAATATGCAGCTGCAGTGATTCAGAGTTATATTGAGATTGATCTTTCTGAAACAAGAAAATAACATAATACACATGCTCAGGACACTATTTTCAACTTTCCCAACTGTATTTGGAAGCCTGACTTCCAGTCACAAGGCAGAAACTTTATTTTGCAATCATATCTACATGCTTGGTGATCTATAAAAGGAAACTGTTTTGTGTTAATTATAATGAAAGTATATTTGAAATATTCTGTTAGATGTTAACACTTATATTATGCTAGTTATTCTTTAACTTATGAATATTACTTCTAATAAAAGTGGTTTGATACAAAATGTATTTACTCAAAGTTAAACAACCATGTATAAAGATAGATAGATAGGTTTTTTCATGTAAAAATGGTATAGATAACATTCTAGACTTTTTAAGTATAATTTCATTATTTTTTTTCTATAAAACAATTTATACAGAAATAATAAAACCTCACTAATGAAATATCAGGTTAATCAATACTTCAAGGTATTCTAATATAACACTAGAGATTATATTTTCATAACATAGTTATCAAAATATTAGTTCTCCAAAATCCCTAATTTGAAGGGTAAATCATTAAAACATTAATGTAATCAAGTAGAAAAATAATTTCCAAGT
This sequence comes from Orycteropus afer afer, assembly GCF_000298275.1. Lineage (NCBI taxonomy): Eukaryota > Metazoa > Chordata > Mammalia > Tubulidentata > Orycteropodidae > Orycteropus > Orycteropus afer. The sequence continues at coordinate 689,674 of NW_006922175.1, forward strand.
ATAGAACACAAATAACAGCATAAATTAAAAATACAGTTGCAGATATGTACATAGAAATTTACAGGAATAATTTATGTCTATAGCTTGAAACTAAAAAGCTGTCATTCTATTTGGAAAACCTAGTTGCCCAAAAAGAACTCTCTTCAGTATCATTAGGTTCTAGCAGCCTCTATTTCCCTAGTATAACTGGAGAATATAGGTCTTCATAACAATAATGTTATGCCGCATGAACAATTCTGCTATGTACTAACACAGTGCTTGAGAGCAAATACCTTTCCTAATGACAGCATTCACCAGCAATAGTGGAGTGCTTTTGGGGTGGTGATAGGGATGGGGAACAATGTTGATTGAAGGGACAGTTTGTTGATTAATGAATTGGTATTTGTGGATTGGAGGAGCTCTGGTAGCATAGTGCCTAAGGCATTTGACTGCTAACCAGAAGGCTGGCGGTTCATATTCACCAGCCACTCCTCAGAAGGAAGGTTGGGCAATCTGTTTCCGTAGTGATACCACCTCGGAAACCGAAGGAGGGGTTGCAATTCCACGGCAGTGAGTTTTAGGTTTATGGATTGGAGGCGTGAATACCAACTTGGAAGTTTCTAACATTTCTTTAAAGGTTGCTGTTTAATAAATGTAGGAGGTCAAGGGTGTCTATCTAAAACTAATATACTCTAAGAACAGGAGAAATGGACACAAATTAAGTTATTTTATTCAGTAGTTTATTAAGTGATATTTTAAAATGCTGCAAAAAGTGATTTTCTGCTATCCTGTATCTGTTTCTAAGTCATACTGACCATGTTCTAGGAAAGCCTCCTCGCCTCAGGTAATCATAATTTTTGACATTTCCTGCTAGGAAAATAAGATGATCTGAAGAGCTCTTCTCTATTTCTCAGGTTAATTAATTTCAAAATTGTAAAAATTGAATTCATATTAATAAAATAATGATAAATAATTATCTTTTTTATAAAATCTTTGAAACATTTTATTTAAGATATCACATAGTGGGAAAATATAGTCCTACATTTAAAAATGGGAGGGTTTTCATTGATTTTAACATTAGTACTAAATTATTTAAAGGATGATTGATAAATATTTACAACAGAATTTTATTACTTGTATCATTCATGCCACAGGAAAATATTAATTATTATGCCTACTAGGTATGAGATATGGTTCTAGGTTTTGTTTGTATTTTGCAGGTTTGTTGTTGTTGTTGTTAGGTGCCGTGGAGACTTTTCCGACTCATAGCAACCCCATGCACAGCAGAACGAAACACTACCCGATCATGTGCCAGCTCCATGATCCTTGCTATACTTGAGCCCATCATCGCAGCCACAATGTCAATCCATCTCGCTGAAGGTCTTCCCATCTTTCATCGACCCTCCACCCTACCAAGCATGACATCCTTCTTCAAGGAATGGTCCCTTCTGACAACATGACCAAAATAGGTGAGACGAAGTCTGGCCATTCTTGCTTCCAAGGAGCATTCTGGCTGCACTTCCTCCAGGACAGATCTGTTAGTTCTTTTAGCAGTCCATGGTACTTTCAGCATTCTTCATCAGTACCACAACTCAAAAGCATGAACTCTTCTTCGGTCTTCCTTATACATTTTCCAGCTTTCACATGCATACGAGGCAACTGGAAATATCATGGATTCTGTCAGGTGCACCTTAGTCCTCAAGGAGACATCTTTGCTTCTCAGCACTTGATACAGTTCCTTCACAGTTGACTTTCCCAATGCCACACATCGTCTGATGTCCTGACTGCAGCTTCCATTGGCATTGATTATAGAACCAAGCAATGTGTATTCTTTGACAACCTCAATCTTCTCTCCATTTATTGTGATGCTGCTCATTGGTCCAGTTGTGAGGATTTTTGTCTTCTTTATATTGAGACATAATCCACACTGCAGACTATTCTTCAACCTTCATCAGTAAGTGCTTCAAGTCATCCCTACTTTCAGCAAACAAAGTTGTATCATCAGCATATCTCAGGTTGTTAATGATTCTTCCTTCAATCCTGAGGCCACGTTTTTCTTCATATAGTCCAGCTTCTCGGATTATTTGCTTAGCATATAGATTGAATAAATATGGGGAAAGGATACAACCCTGATATACTCCCTTCATGATTTTAAACCATGCAGTGTCCCCTTGTTCCGTTCAAACAACAGCCTCCTGGTCAAGGTACAGATTCCTCATGAGTACAATCAAGTGTTTGGGAATTCCCATTCTTCTCAATGTTATCCATAATTTGTCATGATCCACACAATCCAATGCCTTTGCATAGTCAATAAAACACAAGTAAACATCTTTCTTGTATTCTTTGCCTTGAGCCAAGATTCACCTGACAACAGCTATGGCCTGGTTTTGGCTGAAGATATTCAGCTTTTCCACCGCCTCTTACCACAGATGTAGTCAATCTGATTCCCATGTGTTCCCTCTGGTGAAGTCTACGTGTAGAGCTGCCATTTGTGTTGTTGAAAAAAGGTTTTTGCAATGAACAAGTTGTCTTGCAAAATTCTACCATGCGAGTTCCAGCATTATTTCTGTCACCAAGGCCAAATTTTCCAACTACCGGTGATTCTTTTTTGTTTCCAACTTTTGCATTCCAGTCACCAGTGATAATCAACACATCCTGATTGCATGTTTGGTCAATTTCAGACTGCAGAAGTTGATAAAATTCTTCAGTTTCCTCATCTTTTGGCTTTGATGATTGGTGAATAAATTTTAATAATAGTTCTAATAACAAGGAGCTCTGGTAGCATAGTGGCTAAGGCACTTTACTGTTAACCAGAAGGCTGGCGGTTCAAACCCTCTAGCCACCCTTGGAAGGAAGATGGTGCAATCTACTTCCGTTGTGATGCTGCCTCAGAAACCCAAGGAGGGGTCGCTATGAGACGGCACAAAACAACAACAAAGTCGTATTAACACGTCTTCCTTGTAGATGTACAGATATTTTCCTATCACTGACAGCATTGTACTTCAGGACAGATCTTGGAACATCCTTTGTGATGATGAATGCCACGCCATTCCTCTTCAAACTATCATTCTGGCATAGTAGATCACATGGTTGTCTGATTCAAAATGGCCGAAACCAGTCCATTTCAGCTCACTAATGCCAAGGATATCAATCTTTATGCGTTCCATTTCATTTTTGACAACTTCCAATTTTCCTAGATTCATAATTTGTACATTCCATGTTCCGATGATTAATAAATGTCTGCAGCTGTTTCTCTTCAATTTGAGTGGTGCTACATCAGCAAATGGCATTCTCAAAAGCTTTACCTTATCCATAGGAGTAAGGCTGGCTTTACTCAGATAATGCATCACTTTCCCAGTCCTATTTTGAGAGCCTTCTAACCTAACTGGACTATTCATAAAGTTGTGCGGTAATATATCAAACAGTGTTTCTTTGCTATTCATAAGGTTTTTCCTGGTCAATTATTTGAGAAGTAGACTGCCTCTTCCTTCTTCCTAGTCTGTCTCAGTCTGTAAACTGGGCTCATACCATATGCATCCCGCTGGGTTAGAAACACCAGTTGCTCAGCCACAAAAATCACATCAACACATCACCAAGGTAGGACAAACTGACAGATAAGTTTGCCTCCCTGTTGGAAACCTCTCATACCACCCTTACCTGTGTCCTTGCAGCTGACTCCTCCTCTGTCCAGATTCCTAGACCTTTTAATCCCCTTTCTCCCATTCTCCAGCCCTGCTGCTTTGGGTGTGCCTGAGTTCCTTCCCTCACCTGGATCCCTGCAGCTGACTGCTCTTCTGTCCTAGTTCCTGGCTTTTAATCCCCTTTGTTCTGCTCTCCCTCAATGCTGCTTTGGCTGTGCCTGAGTTCCTCTCCTCACCTGAATCCCTGTGGCTGAGGTTTAGGGTTGTCAAAACGGACAGGAAATAAAGTCTCTGCCTTCATTCAGGAAGGTAAAATTTTACTGGAGAATACTATTTAAAAATAAGAATAGGTCTAGTATAATGCCTGGTTTTATCACATTATGTGAAGAAAAATAGAATAAGAGGAACAGAGTGATGTGGTGATTGGGAATCTATTTTATATTGATGGATAAAGAACTCCAAAGAAGTAATAGGTAAGCAGAGAGTTAGAATCAGTGAGGGAGATTACTATGTGGAGATATTGGCAAAGAACTATTCAGGGAGGAAAGTTTCTGAGCGTTAAGATCCTGAAGTAATCAGGAACTGTACCATGTAAGTCCTCACAGGCTGTGGAACCAGGTTTTACCAAAGTTAATATTGTCATTCCAGACTATTTGTATAAATTTGTATAATACTATTTGTATAAAATTCTAACTGAAGTATAGTAAATGTGCTTTGATTAGAAGAGTCAGCAAATAGTTACAAATTTTACACAAAGTAGTGCCCTGTACAAAGTCAATTCCCATGATCAAAGCCTTGTCTTCAAACAGAAAGAAACAACAAACCAACAAAAACTAACAGTGATTTGGTTAATTGCCTAATGTAGTGTTGAAAAATCTTAAACTTGACAATCAAAGAGAAGAAAGAATCTCCAAAATATCTTTACAAGATTAAAAAGAGGGCTTAACTAGAAAATATATGTGTGTGTGTGTGTGTGTGTATATATGTTTAAATGAAAAGTGTTGATGTAAACCACCTAAGTTAACAAGTGCATGAGATTAAGATTAGGATGATATGGCCTAGCATGAGCATGTGTGTAAGAAGTGGAAGAATGTAGCTACACCAAAGCATACTAATCGAAGCAGGTAATAGTTGTAACCATCAGAATACTTACTGGCATGAAAGGGGAATTTGATCTGGGTGGTTTAAGGAGAAAAATGATTTATTAAAAAATAGATTAAGGTGTAGCATGTGATCTCTGTGATGGCCAGGAGTTAGATTCTATAGCTATGTAGATAGGAATTACATCTGAAAATATACCCCAGTGGCTGTTTTAGCATAAACTCTAAAACCACTGTTAAACACTGGACTGGATGCTAGAAACTCTATCACTGTTCTTCACAAATTATGGAAGCAAATACCTGTGCTTCTATCACTGTACTTGTCATTTGCCCAGAGATTGCATCCTCCACATTCATTGCCTCCTCAGATTACTCATTTCTGAATCTAGTCTCCCACTAGGACATCTGTTTGGTAGAGGCTGAGTCACATACATGTTCCCTAACTGCATGGTAGTCCAGAGAAATAATGCTCTTGGTTGTAGTTTTTTTTTTTTTTTTTTTAATTAATTTTATTGTCTACTTTGGGACACATAAAATTATGTAGGACACGTAATAGGGGAGGTTTTAAAATGTATAGTACCCAAAGACCTAAAGGACAAAGGTGAGCTAAATACTACATCTGAATTACTGAGTAGAATATGGATGCCACATTTTAGAGCTAATATTGCTGATAACCTTTTGGAGTCAAGACAGAATGAGCACGGTGGTGGTGAATAATGACTAAGAGAAAGATACATTTTCCTTCACATTTTTTTTTTAATTTTAAAATATTTGTAATATGGAAAATTAGGGTGATTGATTATGAGCTCTGAAGTTAGAACTATAATATAGTTTATTGATTTGACTTCATTTTAAAACATTTTATAATAATTAAAGCTGGCAGTTAATAGAATATTGTAAATATACAATTACATAAAGAGATATTGATACCTTTAAAAAGTAAAACTGTAATAGAAGTAGTACCTTTTATGTTACTGGAAAAGAATCCTGTTTGACTTTAAGCCTACCGATCTCTCTGTCCATATACACTGAGATCCTTTTTCTTTCCAGACAATGACCTTCTCTCACATTTTCTTTCTTTTTTTTAATCTTAATACATTTTCTCGAAATATACTCATTCTCTCACATTTTCAAGATTAACTTAGTTGCTAGGAAACTCAGTTGTTTATTTCCAGACTCAATAACTGTCCTGACTTGATTTGCATGTTTTCATAAATATTTCCATTCCTCTCCCTATATTCAGTGCATTGCTTTTGTGATTTTTCCCCATCATTTAACACTTTATTTTGTTTTAATCTTTTATTGTAAGCTTTATCAACTACATTTTTTTGAGAAGTAGGGAAAATTGGAGGATACATAAATAACATAAATGTTAGAAATTCTCTAGTATTAGCTAGGGTATTGAAATCCATAATATTCACAATCTTTTCAAAATCTATGAATAATCTATTCTTTTTATTATGAAATTTACATCCAAAACTATGGTTTACCTAGAAAAAATTAACTTTTTGGTAATTTGGTAGATAGGATTACTGATCTTAAATAAGCAGAATCAATTTTGGTAATATAATCCATTTCATATATCTATTTGCAAAGACTGTTGTGATTATTGTTCAAAACCAGTGGGTGTTTTCATAGGTTTTAGGACCTGCAGTTTATGAAATATGCAAGACTTAATTCCAGAATGTAAGAGTTCATGAGCTATTGACAGGGAATATTTGAAATTAATTTCATGGATAGAACCAATGCAATTCAGTTGAATTTGTTATTTTCAGTGATGTACCCAGGTATCATTAGAATACACAGAAGTCTTATTTCATTTGACAGACATTTCAAGAGTGTATAAAAGGCAGCTTATGAAAAGTAGGTATGCATGTACATTAACCAATATCCTGTGTATAATAAGGTACAACTATAGCACTTTGATCTTAGGCAAATAATTTAACTTCTTCATATTTTTATAGGTAAATAATATATATTTTGTTGATTCTGTATTAGTATATGAGTCTTAAATATTATAATATGTGAGAAAAACATTTTTTAAGCACTATGCAAGCCAAAGATAGTATGTCAGTTTTTTACTATACAGATGGAGAATCAATTTTAAGAGTGTTGTAGATCTTTGATACCTGAATATTCAGTTACAGAGGATTGCTAAACACAGGCACACCTGGTAGAGATGATCTCCTGTTATTTTGTTGTTTTTATTCACTTATTAAATATGTTAAAAAGGTAAATCAAAGATATAAATATAAATATATCCTTTCTAAATGTAGAAACTTCAAAAATAACCATTACTTGAACTTAAATTATTTTATTCCGTAATTATGCTACCAGAGCTCCGGTAGCATAGTACCTAAAGCACTTGACTGCTAACCAGAAGGCTGGAGGTTCAAACCCACCAGCCACTCCTCGAAAGGAAGGTTGGGAAATCCTACTTCCGTAGTGATACTGCCTCAGAAACCCAAGGAGGGGTCGCTATGAGTCGGGGCCGACTCGACGGCAAACAACAACAATAACAACAATAACAACATATAGCCTTAGATGATATGCAAGATAACCAACAGAATGTTAGGGCTTAGATACCATTTTCTTCTCTTAAAATGTTCCTAATGAATTTTGAAAAGTTTCTATCAATACTTTTTTAAGGATCAGTAAAATGTAAAGTTCTCCAAATAAAGTATGTCCAAAGAGTGATTACAGTACTCAATAACTATTAGACCAGGATTTAGTAAGTACTTCCAGGCTTTAGACAAATGAAAAGTCAATAGAAATATAATATTTGGGAAAATGGATTAATAGAGTAAAAGAATCAATTTTATAAAATAAAAATAGTGACACTTCTCTAATAAATTCTTATAGAAAATAATTCTATAGAAGCCCCTTTTCATCTTTTTCTTTCTTCACTTTCTCCTTAGGTCATCTTGTTCTTTTACACATCACTCTTAAAATGTGTATTTAAAGAACACACAGTGGCAAAAGCACCATAGTGAGTAGCATGACCTACAAATAAGTTTAAAAACATATTGTTTATTTTCAGACTGTATAATATATTAAGTAGATTAATATGTAAATAGAGCCTTTGGTTTGGATTCCACTTCAACATAAAGAAAACAAAAATTCTCACAATTCAACCAATAAGCAAAATCATGATAAATGGAGAAAATATTGAAATTGTCAAGGATTTCATTTTACTTTGATCCACCATCACACCCATGGAAACAGCAGTCATGATATAAAACAACATATTGCATTCGGCAAATCAGCTTCAAAAGACTTATTTAAAGTTTTAAAAAGCAAAGATGGCCACTTGACAAGGAAGGTGTGCCTGACCCAATCTCTGGTATTGTCAATCACCTCATAAGTACATTAAAGCTGGATGGTGAACAAAAAGACCTAAGAAGAAGTAATGCCTTTGAATTATGGTGTTGGTGAAGAATACACCATAGACTGTCAGCAGGACAAATATGGAAGAGGTACAGCCAGAACTCTCCTTAGAGCATAGAAGTGACAATGGTGAGATTTTGTCTCACTTACTTAGGCATGAATGGACCAATCCCTGGAGAAAGACATCATGATTGATAAAGTAGAATGTCAGTTAAAAAGAGGCCTCTCAATGAGATGGATTGCCATAGTGAGTGCAACAGTGGGCTCAAACAGAGCAACGGCTGTGAGGATGACCCAGGACCAGGCAGTGTTTCTTTCTGTTTACATAGATTCACTACAAGTTGGAACCAACTTGATAGCACCTAACAACAGCAACAGCAAAGTGTGGAGATAAATAATCAAGGTTTAGAAAAGAATAAATAATCTGAAGAACAGATATGATGTGTTACTGAAAATCAAACACAGACAATTTTAAAGAGAAAAAGGAAAAAATATTTCTGAAGAAAGTTGAATTTTGGTGGGGATTCAAAATTTTTATAAAATCCAAGAAACACTGAAATAGAAGAAAAAGATAAATCAGGAAAACAAAGGAACAGAATAAAGACCACTGTATGGTAATGTGAGGAGCCTTGGTAGGGCAATGGTCAAACAAAGCAGAAACTCAGCAGTTTGAAACTACCAGCTGCCCAGGGGCAGAGAGGTGGGAAAATCTACTTCTGTAAAGATTACAACCTTGGAAACCCTACAAGGCAGTTCCATTCTATCCCATAGGTTAGAATCTACTTGACAGCAATGAGTGTTGGTATGTGGTGTGGTAAAGCAGAAAGATACACAGATGACTACAAGTAGATTATTGAAATTAAGTCAATGGTAGAGGTCCTACTGTCTACCCCCTAAACTTTAGAGATGACAGATTGTCTCAGAGAGATGTGTGACTGTCCAAGGACAGATACTGCTCAAGTCAGAGATAGAGTCTCAGTTATGTCTACCAGTTCTGTGCTAGCATTTCTTGTTCTGTGATGTTGGTAAAATTTTAAAGTTCATAATGATTAATGGGTTTCATTCCAAATAATAGCTGTAAAATAAATAAGAAAATTATGTTGAGTGGGTTCTTATATGCCATGCAAAGTGTTATTATTTTTACTGTTAAGTCATATGGAGTGAATGGAGATTTTGAATAACCATAAACTTCAGACTTTTGTGTGATTTTCAGAACAGTCTATGCATTTTTCATTTTTCCACAGAGCTGCATGATATTGTAATTCCTATGTATATATTCTACAGTCTCAATTTATAAAAACATGTCACCTTATTTTTAATAATTTATTGAATGAGCTCTGGTAGTGTAGTGCCTAAGGCACTTGACTACTAACCAGAAGGCTGGCAGTTCAAACCCATCAGCCACTCCTCAGAAGGAAAGATGGGCAGTCTACTTCCGTAGTGATACTGCCTCGGCAACCAAAGGAGGGTCGCTATGAGTCCGGTCCGACTCGACAGCACATAACAACAGCAACAACATCTCTCAGGATAGGCTATGTTGTGTCATGCAAAAAGATGAAAATCTTAGAAGGTTAACACTACAGACATTTGGTTTTTATTCACTAAATATTTGCCTCAAAATTGAGGGATGGTATGGGACAGCATTTCACTAACTGATGACTCACCTTTAATAGATGCTTCAATTTTTAGCATTTATGTTTGTTTCCAATGACTAACACCTGGGGAAAAAATAGCAGGGACCAAGTAATGACTCTTAAATCATTCTACTCTAATAATACACACTATGACTGGCTCTCAGTTTTCATTAACAAAAGCAAGTCTTAAGTGATCTCACCTTACTTCAAAGGGATATATGTATAGAAAAATAGAAAACAAGTAAATTATCTGTAAGAATCCTAACTTATGAATTTTTATTTTGGGTACATTTAAAATATTCTAATCACTCTTCATTATCCTACATAAATGTGTAATATAAGTTATTAGACACCCAAGAAATAATTAAGTTATTTCTGTTTACTCTTCTGCTTGCATCTTTGTATGTAAGACTTTCCACCTCTGTCAATTGCTGCTACCCCTCCTCCAACATTTTAAAGATATTTCTTTCTAGGAGATTTTTATAATTATATCATTTTATTAATGATTTAACAATTTAAGCTAATTTTCACATGGTTAAAAAAAAATAAAAGACAATATCCCACTAATTTTGGCCTTAAGCATATGGTAGATTCAGATTTTGAAAAGCTCTCAGCATACGTATTAATGTATCCCCAACGTGGGCACACTTATTTTAACGTTCATCTGTCATATTCTGCCATAAATTTTGGAGGCATCAGGAGACCCAGACCATGATGCTGTTATAATACCTGCTACATGTTTCATTACTTCTTCACCTATTCAAGGAAGAAATATTTTTTACAATCCTTAAAATTACTTGTTGGTCAGATTACGTACCTTTTCCTCTTTGTAACATACATATACACTACACCAACTATGCAAATTTAAAGGGAACATTTTTTTTTCTATTTTATGATTAATGTAAAGAAATTTTTTCCATATAATAGAAAACACAAACTTCATTATGCCAGTAAAGAAAACGCTATCAAAAAATAAATAAATAAATAAAATTATTACTATAAGGGTCAATGTAAATTTCCAATAGACATTCATCTACATTCCATGGAACCTTAAAATTGTGAACTAAATAACTGTTGATTTGAAAGTGCTAGTTACTATTCTAGAATACCAACTCTTTCTTCTCCTTGATTTCATTTCATTCTAATTGTTTCTCTTTCATTGTTATCTCTAATCATGTGTTATATTTGTCCTGTACCTTATTTCAAAATGATATCCATGTAAACTATATTGTTTTCAACTTGAAACTTAATTTGCTCAAATAAATTCAAGTAGTAATTTCACCTATAATTTTTCATTATAAGCCTTCTTTACTAAAACTGTATATTAAAAAATGAGACTGAAATTGCAGGTGGCCCAGAAGCAGAGCTGGATGTTGAGGCCTTTTGGAAGCAGCTTTAAGGAGTAGTCTAGAAGCACACCAGGACACTGGGGGCTTTTGGAAGCAGCTTTAAGGAGTGGCCAGGAAGCAGAGCCAGGTGCTGGGAACTTTTGGAATGGCTTTAAGGGGCAGCCAGGAAGGGGAACCAGTTACAGAGTTTGGAGCAGCTTTAAGGGAGGGCAGGAAGTGCGTGGAGCAGTTTGGAACAGCCAAGGAAGATGGACTTGTCTGTCATTTTGTCATCCTGTGGTGGCTGGCATGTTGCTATGAAGTTGGAGGTTATGCCACCGGTGTTGCAAATGCCAGCAAGCTACCCATGGTGGACAGGTTTCAGCAGAGCCACAAGACTAGGAGAGAGTCAGAAGAAGGAAAAGGCCATTCACTTCTCAAAGAATTGGCCAATGAAAACCTTATGAATAGCAGTGAAACACAGTCTGATATATTACTGGAAAACTTCAAGAATAGCTCTGAAACACTGAGCAATATAGTGCCAGAAGATGGGCCTCTCAGGTTGGAAGGCATTCAAAATATGACTGGGGAAGAGCTGCCTCCTCGGACAAGACCTAACATTAATGATATGGATGGAGTAAAGTTTTTGGGACCTCCATTTGCTGATGTGGTATGACTCAACATGAGAAGAATGTGCTGTAAACATCCATCAGTAATTGGAACATGTAATGTACAAAGTATGAGTCTAGGAAAATTGGAAGTTATCAAAAATGAAATGGAATGCATAAAGATTGATATTGTAGGTGAGTTGAAATGGACTGGTGTAGGCTATTTTGAATCAGACAACAATATGATCTACTATGCTGAGAATGAAAACTTGAAGAGGAATTGTGTGGCATTCATCATCACAAAGAGTGTTTCCAGGTATGTCCTGAAGTACAATGCTGCCAGTGATAGGATAATATCCACACACCTGCAAGGAAGACCAGTCATTACTACTGTTATTCAAATATACGCACCAACCACCAATACCAAAGATGAAGAAATTGAAGATTTTTACCAACTTCTGCAATCTGAAAATGACCAAACTTCCAATCAAGATGTGTTCATTATAACTTGTGACTGGAATGCAAAAGTTAGAAACAAAGAAGAATCACTGGTAGTTGGAAAATATGGCATTGATGATAGAAATAATGCTGGAGATCATATGACAGAATTTTGCAAGACCAGAGACTTATTTATTGCAAGAACCTTTTTTCAACAACACAAACGGTGGCTACATACATGGACTTTGTCAGGTGGAGTACACAGGAAACAGATTGACTACTTCAGTGTCAAGAGGCAATAGAAAAGCTCAGTATCTTCAGCCAGCACAAAGCCAGGAGCTGATTGTGGAAAAGACCATCAACTACTCATACACAAGTTCAAATTGAAGTTGAAGACAACTAAAACAAGTCCATGAGAACCAAAATATGACCTCGATTATATCCCTCCTGAATTTAGAGACCTTCTAAAAAATAGATTTGATGCACTGAACACCAATGACTGAAAACCAGAGGAAATGTGGGATGACATCAAGAACATCACCCATGAAGAAAGCAAAAGATCACTAAAAAAGACAGGAAAGGAAGAACAGACCAAAATGGATGTCAGAAGAGACTTTGAAACTTGCCCTTGAATGGAGAGTAGCTAAAGAAAATGGAAGAAATGAGAAGTTAATAGAGCTGAACAGAAGATTTCAAAGAGCAGCTTGAGCAGACAAAGCCAATTACTATAAAGAAATGTGTAAAGACCCAGAGTTAGAAAACCAAAAGGGAAGAACACCCTCAGCATTTCTCAAGCTGAAATAACTGAAGAGAAAATTTAAGCCTCAAGTTGCAATAGTGAAAGATTCTATGGGCAAAATATTGAATGACACAGGAAACCTTGAAAGAAGATGGAAGGAATACAGAGTCACTATGTACCAAAAAGAATTGGTCAATGGTGTTCATCCATTTCAGGAGGTAATATATGATCAAGAACCAATGTTATTAAAGGAAGAAGTCAAGGCTTCACTGAAGGAATTGGCAAAAAACAAGGCTCTGGGAATTGATGGAATACCCATTGAGATGTTTCAACAAACGTGTGTCACACTGGAGGCATTCATTCAGCTATGCCAAGACATTTGGAAGACAGCTACCTGCCCAACTGACTGAAAGAGATCTGTATTTGTACCCATTCCACAGAAAGGTGATCCCACAGTATGCCGAAATTATCAAACAATATCATTAACATTATATGCAAGTAAAATCTTACTGAAGATAATTCAAAAATGGCTGCACCAGTATATTGAGTGAGAACTTCCAGAAAAGCAAGCTGGATTCAGAAGAGGATGTGGAATGAAGGATATCATTGCTGATGTCAGATGGATCTTGACTGAAAGCAGAGAATACCAGAAAAATGTTTACTTACATTTTATTGACTATGCAAAAGTATTGGATTGTGTGGATCATAACAACTTATGGATAACATTAAGAAGATTGGGAATTTCAGAACACTTAATTTTACTTATGAGAAACTGTACATGGACCAGAAGTCCATCATTCAAACAGAACAAGGGGATACTGCATGGTTTAAAATCAGGAAGGGAGTGCATCACGGTTGTATCCTTTCACCACACTTTAAATTTTACCATTGTGCTGCAAAAGACCTCTTTCAAGTGCTGAAGAATGAAGATGCCTCCTTGAAGACTAAGGTCCACCTAGCCCAAGCCATAGTATTTTCAGTTGCCTCATGTGCATGTGAGAACTGAACAATGAATAAAGAAGACTGAAGAAGAGTTGGTGCTTTTGACTTGTGGTTGTGACAAAGAATGCTGAGAGCACTATGAACTGATGAGCTAACAGATCTATTCTGGCAGAGGTGCAGCTGGAATATTCCTTGGAAGCAAGAATGGCCAAACTTCATCTCACCTACTTTGGTCGTGTTGTCAAAAGGAACCATTCCTTGAAGAAGGATATCATGCTTGGTAAAGTGGAGGGTCAACAAAAAAGGGGAAGGCCCTCAACAAGATGGATTGACACAGTGGCTGCAACAATGGGATTATGTCTTTTAAATACATAGTGTAATGCAGAGCTGCCGAGACACCAGGACACGGAGTTGTTTCAGAGAGGTAGTTTATTAACACTCCCGTGTGAGGTTCTCATGCCCTAGCATCAAGGCCAGAGAAGTCGCACGCCCAGGCAGGGGGGATAGATTTTTATAGACACAGAGAGGACTTAATTGGGGACACTAAGGAAATGGCAGGGTCCAATAAGCTGTTGGCCCAGGTCTGCACTTAATTAGCATGAGGGGCTTCACAGGAGGAAGTTTGTCATCACGTGGGACTTTCCAGCCTGGGCGGGTTTTGTCACCTTGGTTCTCTTATCAGGCTGTCTCATC
>NW_006922175.1:704545-713633 GCF_000298275.1 Orycteropus afer afer
TTTTTGAGTAGGTTTTCACTCAGATGGTTTAAGGTGTTAATATTCTGTTCTACTAGACCGGATTCATTGATATAATAACAGCATTTTTTCTCAGGAAGATACAAGTTTTACTTTCTGCCGCTGTTAGTAGGTCTAGGGTTCTCTGGTTCTGCAAAGAAACTTGGACTAAAGAGGTTAATTGTCACTGGAGGGAGGTTAGGGAGTCTGTAGTGGTTTTTAGTAGGAGCTGTAACTGATTTTTTAGTTCTGGTGTTGATGTGACACTGTGTTTCAACAGCCAGGGTGGTGGAGGTTAGAGAAAGATTAATTATGAAAGGAAGGAAGGCTGTTTGTTTGTTTTTCTGGGTTAGTGTTGTAGAAAAGATAAAGAATTCAGTTTTTGTGTAGAGTATAAGTTGAGGAATAAAAGCTACTGGGAGGTATGGATTTTTTGTGGAAGAAATTATGCAAGGAGTTATTGTACTATTACACTAAAAGAAGGTATGGTAAATAGTGTGTATAGTTAAGAGTAGAATTGGGGAGGAAGTATACAGGTGGTAAAGAGGAATTAATGAGGGTACTTTCTTTTTTTTTTTTTTTGGTACAAAGTGGAGCCAGGAAAAAGAAGGGGTTGGTGTGTGTTTCGGAGACTCTGTGGATAGAACTTGTTGTAATGTTTGTTTTGCTTGTACTGGTAGGATGGGGGGTGTTATAAGGGGATTGAGAGGAGATTGAGAGTTTTTTGGATAAGAAGTGCTGTGTAAGAGGTTTTAGGTTGTGTTGGTGTGTGCTGGAGATAGGAAATAGGGGTTTGGATGGGAACTGTGTGGGATTTTTTAAATGTACTATGACAGGGGGGTGATGAGAGGTGATGGTTGGAAAAGAGGTATTTCATACGTATGGATCAATAAGGTCAGGGGACATGGGGAAAGTTGGTGCTTGTGGGGAGGTAGTAGTTAGTGATAATAGGAGAGAGGTAGAGTGATCCTGAGTGCAAGTTACAGTGGTTTTAAGTTTTGTGAGGAAATCTCATCCCAAAAGGGGGGTAGGGCAGGTTAGTACAACGAGAAATGTGTGAGAGAATTTTGTTATTTATTAAATAGGTGATGGGGCCTGTCGTAAGGGCGTTTGAGGGTTGTCTGTTAATTCCCATAACAGAGACTGAGGAAGGGAAACATGATCCCGAGAAGGAGGGGAGTACAGAATAGGTAGCCCCCATATTAATTAAAAAGGAGATTGACTTACCCGCTACCTTGATAGTGACCCTGGCCTCAGTGAGAGTGATCGGGGTTGTTGAGTCCCGGCTCCTTCAGTTGTCAGTAGCCAGGCCCAAGATTGTCGACAGCGGGTTAGTGGATGGGGAGGATGGCCCTCCATGCTTCGGCACAGAGGGACAGTCACCCTTCCAATGTCCTTTCAAACCATACGTTGGACATGGGCCGGGGGCTGGTCGTGGCTGAGGGCAGGATCTGGCCCAGTGCCCTTCCTTACCACACTTGAAGCAGGATCGGGGAGTCGTGGAGGAAGGAGGTCTTCTGTCATTATGTGATGGCCTCAGGGCCACTAACAAGGCATTGGTCTGTAAGGCAGCCTTCTGGTGGGTCCTGGCTTCCCTATCTGCCTCCGCTTTCTCCTCCCTGGTGTTAAAGACTTTAAAGGTCATATTTACTAAATCTCTGATGGGAGTTTGGGGTCTCTCTTCAGCTTTCTTTAGTTTCTTTCTAATGTCAGGAGTTGATTGGGTTATGAAATGAGTGGTTAGGACTGTGTCTCCAGCCGGAGAGGAGGGGTCCAGACGGGTAAATTGGGTGAGGGTTTTGGTTAAGGAAGGTGGTTGGGTTCTCATCTGCAAGTTGGTTGGGTAGTTTCTTGGAGTTTGTTAAAATTAATTGCTTTATGAGAGACAGTTTGTAGACCTGCCAGGAGGCATTGGAGTATTTTATTTCTGTGGGACTGCTCGGTGAGTCCGGACTGGGTGTCTGGAGAGGAAAGGGTGGGAGAGGCAGAAGAGGAGGTGGTGTTTGGGGAGGTATGTGATATGGGAGGACAGGGAGCTGTAGGGGTAAGGAGAAGGGAGGATGGTTTTACCTGAAGGAGAGGGGCTTGTGCTGCAGAGTAAGGAGGGGGTCTGGGGGTGGGGAAAGATTTTAGGCGGGTCAGAAAAGGAGGAAGAGGAAATTATTGGATTGGTTTCAGAGGGGGAGAGAGGTGTGGGTTTGGGAGGTTTGGGGTTTTCACAGGCAAGGAGGATTTGGGTGGTATTACATTTCATATATAATGAGGGTTGGGAGCACAAACAAAAGAAGGCTTGGACATAGGGGACTTCCGGCCATTTGCCTGTGTGTCAGTAAAAATTGTCTAAGTCTGTAAGGATATTAAAGTCAAAAAGTCCCTTGCTCTGCCTAGTGAGAGCCATTGTCTAGTGGGTATTGGGGCCATGCTGTGGTGGACTAAAAGATGAGGTGTTTGGGGCGGATGTCTTGGTCTAGTAGTAAGGTCTGAAGGTTCATTAATAAACACCCCAGAGGGGTTGTTGGATCAATTTTAGAATTTTGAATACCCATTGGTTTTGAGTTTTTCAGATAGGGCCACCAGAACCCTATGCCAGCCGGACTGTTTTGTGTAGGTGGACATCTGACGCTAGACAGTCGAACGAGGGGTACACCCTCAGGGGAGGTAGGATGTCAGGTGCCCCGAGCAACCAAACTCCTGGACCGTGAGGAGTTTCTGACGTGGTACCACGATTTTTCTGGGGTTCCTGGAACCCTGTGCCAGTGATGCAGGAAACTCTGGAACAAAACTCAGACCTTTGGGAAAGTCAACTCTCCAAAAGTAATCCACAGGAGATATTAAAAGAGGAAAGTAATCACACTGGAGACATGAAAAGAGGAAAGTAATCACACTGGAGACATGTCCCAAGGACCAGTCAGATGCCCAGTTGTCTGTTCCCCTCTCGGGGATTTAAGTGAGCCTTTGGCTAAGGTGTCTCCATATAAGCCCTGGAGCAGAGGGCAGAACCACACCGTTGTGCCAATCTGACTTCACACGGAAATCAACTGAGGGCCCACTTAGACTCCACAACTTAGATCTTGGAGCATCACAGAAACATTCACACAACTTCTCAGTCAGACACAGACAGGTTACAACAGAACTAATTCAAACTGTCTAGTAGTAGGCACTGGTTCATTGCCCAGAGCTAAAAAATTAAAATGGCCCACAGGATGGAGGACAATAAAATACAAAATGTATGTCCTCCGGCGGGCATTGAGTAAAGGGTAAGATGTGACTTACTGTTGGTGGATGCAGGGGGCCGCAATTCACTGGTCCAGAGGGAAGAGGGAGAAGGGGAATAAGAATTCCTTCAAGTTCTACTCCTCTTCCCGGGTTTCAGCACCAGATGTAATGCAGAGCTGCCGAGACACCAGGACATGGAGTTGTTTCAGAGAAGTAGTTTATTAGCATTCCTGGGCGAGGTTCTCGCCCTAGCATCAAGGCTAGAGAAGTCACACACCCAGGCAGGGGGCATAGATTTTTATAGACACAGAGAGGACTTAATTGGGGACACTAAGGAAATGGCAGGGTCCAATTAGTTGTTGGCCCGGGTCTGCACTTAATTAGCATGAGGGGACTTCACAGGAGGAAGTTTGTCATCACGTGAGACTTTCCAGCCTGGGTGGGTTTTGTCACCTTGGTTGTCTTATCAGGCTGTCTCATCGGGGCCTGATACCCGGAGGAAGCTGTTAACTGAAATGTTGGTGGTTTGAGTTTGCTCTGGCCTAACACATAGTTCTTTGCATTTTAAATACATAGCAAGGATCATGAGGATGGCACAGGACCAGCAATGTTTCATTATGTTGTCCATAAGGTCACCATGAGTCAGAGACTATTTGATGGCACTTAACAACAACAATAACATTACCAATATCTTACTTTATGCTATAACAATTTGCAATTTGCAGTAAAACAATTGACAAATGCTTCTCGTTTGTGCCAGACACTTCAAATGACCAATGTGTTTGATTTAAGAGGAAAAACAATATTAAATGGATCATTGTACACCACACCAACTCTCTTTGTAGGTTAAAAGTGCTTTACAACTTTCAAGTATCTTCAACACTAATAATTGGAAAGGCTTCTTAAAACATGAAAATCCTATACTAAATTATTTCTTCCATTATAGCCTTTTAAAAGTATGTGTTAGGGAATTGATAATTCCCTAACATAAGAACTTAGAAACATAACTCTGATAGTTTTACTTCTATTAATACCTCTTTGTACCAAAAGATAGGAATGTCTTTATTATAAATATTCCATTCCATTCAACTAGTAGTCTTTCTACATGACAGGATGTCAGGTGTCATTTGGAACTACTTCCACTGCATCCTTCACAATGTTCAATCTTCCTACCCATAAACATGGTATGTTATTACATGCATGTATATCTCTCAACTTTTCTTGAAGTAGAGTTTCGTAGTTTTCTTTGTATAGGTCTTTTTTGTTCCTTGTAAGATTTATTCCCACGTATCTGATTTTTTGATAGCTATTGTAAATGGTATTGATTTACTTATTTCCTTTTCAGAAACCTATGCTGGTGTAGAGGAATCCAACTGATTTTTGTGTGTTGATCTTGGATCCTGCCACAAGCTAAATCTT
Organism: Orycteropus afer afer; assembly: GCF_000298275.1. Lineage (NCBI taxonomy): Eukaryota > Metazoa > Chordata > Mammalia > Tubulidentata > Orycteropodidae > Orycteropus > Orycteropus afer. The sequence goes on from NW_006922175.1 coordinate 709,178, forward strand.
TCAATAAGTTCCAGTAGTTTTCTTGCTGAGTTTCTTGGTTTTCTATATAGAATATCATACCATCTGTAGATAGGGAAAGTTTTACTTCTTCCTTTATCAATTTGGATGCCTTTTATTTCCCTATATTGCCTTACTTCCCTGGCTAGGACTTCCAATTCAATGTTAAATAGAAGTGGAGATAGAAGGAAAACTTGTCTGGCTCCTGTTTGCAAGGAGAATAGTTTCAGTCTCTCTCCATTGAGAATAATGTTGGGTATTGGTTTTGCATATATGCCATTTAATATGTAGAGGAATTTCCCTTCTATTCCTATATTTCTGAGAGTTTTTGTCAGTGTGGGTATTGGATTATATCAAATGCCTTTTCTATATTCATTGATATGATCATGTGATTCCTTTCCTTTATTTTACTTATGTGATGAATTATGTTGATTGTTTTTCTAATGTTGAACCATCCTTACATACCTGGTACAAATCCCATTGATCATGATGTTAAGGCAATCACAGTATAAAATATATCTCTTCCTTAATAAAAGCAGACCATATAATTACATATATGTCTGAGAAATTTCTTTGGAGTGTTAAAGTTGAATTGACACTGCCAGCTTGAACAAATAAAAATATGAGTGTCTTTTTTCTTTTTTTTTTTTTAATTTTCTTTTTATAGAGTAAATTATAAGGTAAGTCCTAAACAATCTAGAGTCACACATTTATGATCTTTGATATCTTATACAGATTCTATAATACAAAGTACCTTATCATACTTTTTCAAAATAAGCATTATCAGAAAGTTCTCTGAAACAAATTTTGTGATAAAATATAAAAATTACTTTTGTCCAGTATTTTTTTTTTCTGATACAGATATTGTGTTAAAATACTTTCCTTTCCAACGTAGCAAAATATTAGTGGTTGTTTAACTACTGTGTGTGTGCAGGAAAGCTATGAAAGCTATGGACATAAATGATTTGGAATGATTCTAGACAAAATGCAGCAACAAATGAAAAGAAATGTAAGGCATTCTAATATTCCTATTTTATTCCATGGGTTACATATTTGGGATGGTTTATGACAGTTGGATCAGAAAACTTAATGTGATTATTGATGGGAAAAGTATTTTCTTCTTTTTTTAATCTACTCTTCCTTCAAATAACAATTGAGTGCTTACCACGTATAAGGCAATTTTCTCTACAGGTTAAATATGACAGTAGATAATACAGTTACAGTTCCTGATTTTATATAAATTGCACTCTAGTGAAGTAAACAACAAAACACCAATAATATCACAAGTTAGGAAGTACATGTTATTATGGAAAAAAATTAATAAAGTAGGGTGAGAGGGATTGGGTAAGGTTCTGTAGGCCATTGTAAAATGAGAACCATAAGACTGGAAGCCATCAGAAATTATCTGATTTGCACCTTACAGACAGTGTCCACCTCCAGTGAAATTAGAATATTCTCACAAATATGCCATGACATAAACTGAGGTGTGCAACTTGAGTTTCTTGCAGTCTGGAACAAAGGACACTAAAGCTGTTGTTTAAACACAACAATCTTTGAAGTATTCTCTGATGATTATTAAGTTAGAAATAGAAGTAGGAAACGATCCATTTCATATCCAGTTTATCATCACAGAAAAGAAAGAGAGATGGAGGCAAAAGACAGAACATTCTGAGGCTTATTTTGTTGCTTGGTTAATGAAAGTAAGTAGCAAGTGGCAGCTGTTTCACCTCCTTAAATAACAGAACAGGTGTAAAAGTAAAGGTAAAGCGTAAGTGCAAAGGTAGCATAATTGGTCATACACCCAAAACCCACTGCCATCAAGTCAGATCTGACACACAGTGACACCTCCTTGGGTTTCCGAGGCAGTATAACTATGGAAGTAGATTGACCAACCTTCCTTCTGAGGAGTGACTGGTGGGTTTGAACCAGCCTTCTGGTTAGCAGTCAAGTGCCTTAGACACTATGCCACCGGAGCTCCTATAATTGGTCATAAATGGTAATAATTGTTGCTGTGCTTTTTATTTTTATTGTTGTTGTTAGTTTATTGTGCTGATAAAATCATTTTGTTAAGACTGTGGTCTAAGAGGTAAACGCCCCTTTAACATAATGAATTGTTCCTAAGTAGACTTTTAAAATTAATTTTTCTTTATCCTTTAAGAGAGCATACTCTCCCAAATAGCAAACCTTACTCAGCCCCAATGAGATTAAGTGTAGGCAGTTTGGACAATGTCCACAAATGTTAAATTTAAATATAATTAGGTCTACCTGAATATTACCAAGATAAATTAGGCACTGCAAATCAAAATTTTAACACTTGTTCAAGTAACCAGTGTTACTTATTGGTATTGATGGAAATAAAACTCTGACTCATACAATTTCTGTGCAGTAAGGATGCATGAAAAGCAAGACCTGAAAGTGACATGCATACCAGTTGTTCTTATGTCAAAGTAAAATATATTTCATTGGTCCTTATGAAATGACCAGGAGCTCTGATGGTGTGGTGCCTAAGGAATTTGACTGGTAACCCAAAGGTTGGTGGTTCAAACCCACCAGCTGCTTCATGGAAGGATGGTGGGGAAATCTACTTCTGTAAAGATTTACCACCTTTGAAACACAACAGGGCTTGGTATGAGTCAGAATTGACTTAATGGCAGTGAGTTTTTTTTTTTTTTTTAATGAAATGACAGAGTGACGTAATAACACAATACCGTTAAAAGAAACTGGTGATAGATACAAACAGTCCTGGTGGTGCAATCATTAAGCACTTGGCTGCTAACTGAAATGCTAGCAGTTCAAACCCAGAAACAGCTCCACAGAGAAATATGTGGCAGCCTGTTTCTGTATAGATTACAGCCTTGACTGCTTTGAAAGGGCTCACAATAGGAGGTCCCTGATAAAGTGGGAGAAAAATGTGGAACAAAGTTCAAAATAATGAAAAAAGACCAGGGTTATTGGTCCATTAGAGACTGTTGGAATCACTGAGACACCCTTCAAGCTTGGAACTGAACCCACACTTTGGGATCAACTTTCAGCCAAATAATAGACAAATCTATAAGGTGACCAAAGGAACTCTGGTGGCCTAGTGCCTAAGGCCCTTGACTGCTAACCAAAAGGCTGGTGGTTCAAACCCACCAGCCACTCCTCAGAAGGAAGGTTGGGCAATCTACTTCCGTAGTGATACTGCCTTGGCCACCCAAGGAGGGGTCACTATGAGTCAGGTCCAACTCGACGGCACATAACAACAACAACAACATAAGGTGACCAGCAATACCAGGGAGGTACGTACTCATTAGAACAATCAACCACAGGAGAACAAAAAGACCACAATTGCCCAGGGATAAAGCTTAGAAGGCAGGACGTGTTAGGAAAAATGGAAAAATGGAAATAGTAAACACAGGTAGGAAGTGCAAAGACTGATATTACATTGTAGGGACTGCAATCAATGTCACAAAACAAAATGTTTATGAGTAGTTGAATGGAAAACCAATTTACTCTGTAAATTTTCACCCAAAACACAATAAAAACATTAAAAAAATAATAATCTTGGAAACACTATGGAGCAGTTCTACTCTGATCTATAGGGTTGTTATGAGTCAAAATCAACTCTATAACAATGAGTTTTTGGTTTTCACAATAAATACTATATTTTTTGCCCTTAAATTAATGATGAACATAAGCTTTCATAACTTTGTTGTTGTTGTTGTTGTTATGTGCCATCAAGTCTGCCCTGACTCATAGCGACCCCTCCTTGGGTTTCTGAGGCAGTGTCACTACGGAAGTAGGATTGCCCAACCTTCCTTCCAAGGAGTGGCTGGTGGGTTTGAACCACCAGCTTTCTGGTTAGCAGTCAAGTGCTTTAGCCACTATGCTACCAGAGCTCCTTTTCATAACTTTAGTTTAATGTATTTTTTTCTCCATTGTTATTATCTTATGCCACTAAAAAGCAATTTGGAGTTGGATAGGTTAGTCTATGAAGACTTTACCTAATATTTATGAATATGAATCAAACTCATGTTTACAAATGTATGCTATTTCATCTTTAATTTTTAAAATGTATGTTTTGAAATTATTGACTAATAATCACAAAAATGCAACACACTGCCATTGAGTCAGATCCGATTCACAGTGACCCCTACTTGGGTTTCTGAGGTGATATCATTATAGAAGTATATTGCCCAATTGTCCTTCTGAGGAGTGGCTGGTGTGTATGAACGGCCAGCCTTCTGGTTAGCAGTCAAGTGCCTTAGGGACTGTGCAACCAGAGCTCCCTATAAGGACCAAAAATTTACTTGATTTCAAATTATGACAGTGTCCCTATTTTTACAATGTTCAAATTATTAGCAAAATTACTAGAAAACTTAATATATTGACTATACATTCAGAAATTTTAAATATTCCAGCATTTGAATATTATCAAGAATCTCATTAGTAAATGTTTCACCATTCTAAGAACTTGGTT
>NW_006922175.1:713763-719335 GCF_000298275.1 Orycteropus afer afer
AAAATCACCCTGTGAGCTATTTTTCTTTTTTTTTTTTTTTTCCTATTCCATCACTTTATATTGTTCTTCCATGAGGCCTGGCATTGAGAACATAATACCTGAGATAGTAGAGATAAGAAATTCTATTCATTTTAGAATTTTTTCTAGACTTTTCATTTGGTTTTGTTTATAACTTTAGAAAGGCATTTGAAGATATACTTGTCACAAGGACACAGTGACTAAAGAATCAGGGAGAACTTAAATAACAGCTATTTGAAGATTGCCTGAAAGTGGATTATCTGCTTACCATTGTTATTTGATGTTTTAAAAGTTTTTGATAGAGGAATGTACTTTTTTGTGTATGTATATCTAATACAAATGCCAGAAGACTACCCTAAAATACAGTTTCATTATGTTTCAGCTGTGCTCAGGAAAGACAATATGATGGAATAATTGGATATGTTGAGAGTAGGTAGAAAAGAAAATACACAGAAAACTTTTACTGATAGGGGCCTGGATTCCAGTGATCACCAATCTTCTATTAAGCATTCTTCCCTATAGTGTTAGTTTAGGAATTAATGGAATAATCTGTGCATAGACTTACGATACTCCTTGGCATATAGGAAACATTCAATGTTAGCTCATACCCAATTTTATGAACTACAGAAATAATCTCACTATGGATATAATTGTACTAGTTTATGGAAAATTTAAATCTTTAGCCACATAAGTTCCTTCTGGTGGCATTGGTTTTATCCTCCGGCCTGTCATCAAACATGAATATTTGAGTAATGTCATAGAATAACAGTTTCCATTATTCTTTCATTCAACAAATATCTTTTGAGCACCCACTCTTTTTTATATATAGCATATTTGTTCCAATACATGCTGTTATATAGCATCGAGAAAGTCACATGTACTCTCTGTGACTCACTTTCATTACCTGCCAAACAAGAATAATATTCTTCCCTATAGTGTTAGTTTAGGAATTAATGGAATAATCTTTGCATAGACTTACGATACTCCTTGGCATATAGGAAACATTCAATGTTAGCTCATATCCAATTTTATGAACTACAGAAATTAGGATAAATAATACAGAAATTATTTTATACATCTTTCACACTGCTACCTATGTATTTGTAAGCTCTCAATTCTCTAATAAACTCGAGACAAATAATTATTGGAAGAGAGAAATGAAGAGAGAAATATGTTGGTGGGGCATAGTTTTAGTTATGTCAAGGGTAGAATTACCTAGTATATTTTACAGACCTCAAGAAATAGTATAAATTATAATGTTAAATTTGAAGAAAAATCCATGTTATTTAGCTATTTGGAAGAGTCACAACAACAACAAAAAATTGACTACCAGTGACCCTGAGGTGATTAAATAAAAATAAACCCCAAAGATAACAAAGAATCTAGTTTAACCTAAGATGTTTTCAAATTTAAGAAACCATAAAAACCAAATGCACTATTCTCCCAACATCAGGGTTAGATGACAATAAATCCATCCTTTATTTTATAAACAAGAAGCTCATGATCAGAAAGGTTCAATAATTTTGGTAAGATCACAAACTAAGAAAACATCTAATATGAAAGTTCTAGGAATCTACATTCAATTATAACTATATGTTTATTTCAGTTGCCCTTGAGTCAGCTCCAACAATGGTAGCCCCATGTGTGCGTAGTAGAACTGCTTTCTAGTGTTTCCAAAACCTGTCTTTTGAGACACTTCTGAGTGAGTTTGGACCGCAAACCTTTCAGCTTATAGTCAAATGCTTAACTGTTTACACATCTAGGGACTTCTTATAACTATATAAGCCTATTCAAATTTTCCAGAGGACATTTAAAATGTTCAGAGAACACACTAAATTTTAGTTATTATTTTTGCACTTTCAAGTAGTTCCATAGTGTTTATGATTAGGGATTTTATTAGAACTCAAATAATTTTATATACTTTGGTAGTGTATGTACAGCTGCAAATAGTGTTATAATGAGCAAGGCATAAAGCCGGTTATCACAAGATTCTAGATTTATTCTCAGAAAGAAATCTGAAGCTCCTGGGAACTTATAGAAATATCATTCAAGCATGACTTGTTCTAGGTTACTTTTTTATGTTAATATAAAAATGATAAAAATGCATTTGTCTGTGAGAGAGAGGAGGGAGAGAGGGAGAAGGGAAAGAGAGAGAGAAAAAAAGGAGATTGAGAGATTGAGACAAATAATAAAAACAACTGAATCTTCAGGATGTCTACCTTATACTTACGTCACTCAATTTCTATCTTCACTTAAATTTGTTTTTATGATAACTCACTTCAGTAGCAAAGCAATTATATTAATTGTATAGCTGGTGAAAAAGATGAAAGAAGATTTAATCTACAAATATTTAGGTTATACCAGGCAAACATTGTCACATCTTGGTCTGTATAGGAAGGTTTCATAGTAGTCATCTTTGTGAAAAGAATCCCTGGCTGGTTCAAATGGTTAAGTGCTTGACTATCAGGAGAAAGTTTGATAGTTGGAACCCACCCAGCGGTGCCTGAGAAGTCAGGCCTGTTAATCTGCTTCCAAAAGATCACAGACTTGAAAACCCTATGTAGTAATTCAACTCTGGCACACATAGGTTCTCCATGAGTTGGAATCAACTTGATAATAACAAGATTAGTGAAAATATTGATTCATGTTGTTGTGGTTAGGTGCTGTGGAGTCAGTTCTGATTCATAGTGACACTATGTATAACAGAAAAATATATTGCCTAGTCCTGCATCAGCCTCACAATACTTCCCATACCAAAACCCATTATTACGGCCACTGTGTCAATCAAATTAATCAATGGCATTCCCCTTTTTTACAGACCCTCCACTTTACCAGCATGAAATTCTTTTCCAGGGAATGGTCCCTTCTGACAACATGACCAAAGTAGGTGAGACGAAGTCTGGCCATTCTCACTTCCAATGAACATTCCGGGTGCACTTCTTCCAGGAAATATGTTAGTTCTTCTGGCAGTCCATGGTACTTTAGTATTCTTCTTCAATACCACAACTCAAAAGGATCAACTCTTCTGTTTCCTTATTCATTGTTCAGCTTTCACATGCATATGAGGTGGTTAAGAACTCCATGGCTTCGATTAGGTGCACTTTAGTCTTCAAAGAGACACTTTTACTCTTCAGCACTTTGAAGACATCTTTTGCAGCAGATTTGCCCAGTTTAAGACATGATCTGTTTACTTGATTGCTGCTTCCATTGGTGTTGATTGTGAAACCAAGTAATATGAAATCTTTGAGAATTTCAATCTTTTCTCCATTTATCATGATGCTGCTTATTGGTCCAGTTGTGAGGATCTTCATTTTCTTTATGTTGAGATGTAATCCATATTGCAGACTGCAGTCTTAATCTTCATCAGTAAGTGCTTCAAGTCATCCTCACTTTCAGCAAGCAAGGCTAAATTGTTTGCATATCTCAGGCTGTTAATGACTCTTCCTCCAATCCTGATGCCATGTTCTTCTTCACATAGTCCAGCTTATCAGATTGCTCAGCATATAGATATAATAAGTATGGGGAAAGGATACAACCCTGACACACTCCCTTTCTGATTTTAAACTACACAGTATACTCTTGTTCTGTTCGAACAACAGCTTCCTGGTCTATGTACAGGTTCTTCATGAGCACAATTAAGTGTTCTAAGATTCTCATTCTTTTCGGTGTTGTTCATAATTTGTTGTGATCCATATAGTCAAATGCTTTTGCATAGTCAATGTTGTGTTTACCTAGTGCTGCTTTGATGAGAAATATACCACAAATGGGATGGCCTTAACAAACAGCAGTTTATTCTTACAATTTAGAGGCTTTAAGTCCAGGTTCAAAATGCCAGGCTCTAGGGGCTGGGTGAAAGCCCCTCAGCCTTGGGGTCCAGGTCTGCCTCCTGCTCCTGGCCCACTGGAGCTAGAAGCATTTCTTCACTCAGATAGGCTGAGAAGCCCAAAGGCTGACAAGTAAAAAAGCACCAGCTGCCCAGCCACTCAATCAGGCCCAGCCAAGTTGGCACAAAAACATAACCACCACAGTCAATAAAACACAAATAAACATCATTTCGGTATTCTTTGCTTTCAGCTATGATCCATATGAAATCATAAATTATATCCCTCATTCCATGTCCTCTTCTAAATCCAGCATGCACAACTCAAGATCTTTGCAAATTTCATTATATTAATTGACTGTCTTCTCAAGCTGCTCTGTGAAATCTTCTGTTTACTTCTTTTATCATTTCTTCTATTTGCTTTAGCTACTCCCCATTCAAAAGTAAGGTTCAGAGTCTCTTTTAACATCCACTTTGGTCTTTTCTTCCTTTCCTGTCTTTTCAATGACCTTTTGCTTTCTTCATATATGATGTTTGTGATGTCATCACACAATTCATCTAGTTTTTGGTCATTGGTGTTCAATACATTAAAATTGTTCTTTAGATGGTCTCTAAATTTAGGTGGGATATAATTAAGATCATATTTTGGCTCTCATGGACTTGTTTTAATTGTCTTCAGCTTCAACTTGAACTTGCATAAGAGTAGTTGATGGTCTGTTCCACAGTCAGCTCCTGGCCTTGTTTTGGTTGAAGATACTGAGCTCCTCTATCGCCTCTTTCCACAGATGTAACTGATTTCATTCCTCAGCAATCCATCTGGCGAAGTCCATGTGTGTATAGCTGCTGTTAATGTTGTTGAAAAAAATATATTTTCAATGAATAATAAATTGGTCTTGCAAAATTCTATCATGCAATCTCCAGTGTCATTTCTATCACCAAGGCCATATTATCCAACTACTGGTGATTCTTCTTTGTTTTCAACTTTTGTGTTTCAATAACCAGTAATAACATATATTACTTGCATGTTTGGTCAATTTCAGGCTGCAGAAGTTGGTAAAATTTTCAGTTTCCTCATCTTTGCCTTTAGTGGTTAGTGCATAAATTTGAATCATAGTACTATTAATTGGTCTTTCTTTGTAGGCATATGTATTTTCCAGTGTTGTACTTCAGGACAGATCTTGAAACATGTTTTGTGATGATGAATGCTACACCATTCCTCTTTAATCTGATGCACACTAAGAGTAATTGACAGTTCCTACAAACTAAATTAAAAAAAAATAATAATAAATACTCTGTCCCACTGTGATCAGCACCATAGAGATGTTGGAAATATAAATTTAACTGTATCTTTTGCCAAAATAATTCATTGCCATAATTTATTTTGTTAGTCTTACAGTTAAGATTTTATTTTTGTAATTTTGTTGTTTTAGTTTGTAGTAGATTTAAGTATATAAGCTTAAGAAATGGAAAGGCTTGTTTTAATTTTTCCACAGCAAGGATGTGTTGACTCTTCAAAAAGTTTAGTATACAATTACCATATAAATGAGTGTTCTGGTTACCTAATGCCGCTCTGACAAGAAATATACCACAAATGGGATGGCCTTAACAAATAGGAGTTTATTCTTACAGTTTAGAGGCTTTAAGTCCAGGTTTCAAAGTGCCAGGCTCTAGGGGCTGGGTGAAAGCCCCTCAACCTTGGGGTTCAGGTATGCTTCCTGCTCCCAGCCCACTGGA
>NW_006922175.1:720343-722805 GCF_000298275.1 Orycteropus afer afer
GTAGTGATAACTGCCTCAGAAACCCAAGGAGGGGTCGCTAGGAGTTGGGGCCGACTCGATGGCAAACAACATATATATTCACACACACGCATATATGTAGTACATACATGGGTTTCACTTGTATTGCTCCCTAGCCTAAGATATACATGTACATGCATGTTCGTAGAAGTACTACACAAAATAGTGAAAATAAGGAAGCAAACCAAATGTCCATCAACAGATGAATGGATAAACAAAGTTTGATATATAAATGTAATGGCGACAAAATGGTATGATTTACTGATACTACAACATGGATAGGAATCCAAAACCTTACACTGAGTAAAAAAAAAAAATCCAGAAATAGGTCATATATTGTTTGATTCCATTTGTATGAAATATCAAGAATAGATAAGTTCACAGAAAGCAAATCTGCTTTTGTGGTTGTCAGGGCATGGTGGGAAGGGTAATGGGAGAAATTGATTAATGAGTAAAGAACATTCCTTTGGAAAGAGGGAAATGGTTTAAAGCTAGATAGAGGTTGGTGGTTGCTCAGCATTGTGAATGTACTACGTACCACTTAACTCTCCACTTTAAAGTGGTTACTTTAAGTTATGTGAATCTCACCCCAGTAAGTTATTTTTTTTAATGTTAAAAAATGTTGACATAGTCAAAACTAATAAATTAATCATTATAATGATAATATTTATTATAAAGTACTAAGATATAAGTCCTATTTTAGCGCTTAAGAAGTATATATATACTTTAAATATCGATAATAAAATTTTTGCTAAATAATCCATAATGTAAATTACCCAGAATCACACTATTTTGCCATTTTACAATGTTGAAGGTCAAGCTCTGAATATTAAGGACTTGTCCAATGTGACAAAAATTGTAATGAAAGAGCTGAGATTAGAACCCACATCTCCTAATTCACAGTTCAGTTTTCTACTGTATTTATCAGCTTTTACCTGTCGGAATTATTGATTACATATATTTTTAAAAATGTAATATAGAAAGCAATTATAGGGGAAAAATTTGCCAAACTTTGACACCAACCACTTTTCTTATGATTTTTTTTTATGCTTATGGTGTCTTATTTTGCAGTTTAGCCACATATGTGCACATTTATGCTTTTCACTGTTCAGAGTGTCATATAGATTCCATTTATTTCAATTTATTTCTAGCAGATTAAATGTGGCTCAGTCACAGCATGCTTGTGGATTACAAATTCTCTGCATAATTAATAGAAACTTGAACAATATAAATCAGTTATACTAGTTTCCACATAGAGAATGAAATCTTGGCATTCTCTCTAGTAATACCATGAACAAATTCTACAATTCTACTTTAAGACAGAAGGTTTAATTCAAACTCATATTCTGAAGTAAAAGTTTGTGAATATTACTTTGCAATTCTAGCTGATACATCTTATTTTCCATTATAATTTGTGTCTAAAAAATGGAATTTAAAGCAACTTTAGTTGTCTTGCCCTCACCTCTTATGCTTGCTCCAATGATACTGTAATGCTGGTTATTTAATATGCCATGCTCCAAATTCCTTTATAACTTTTCTCATTCCATATTCACAATTGCATGAATACCTAGACACTCCACTCACATTTAACTGCATAAATTTTAAGGCTGATAGAAACTGTCAACAGCTATGTAATATAGTTTTTAACTCCTGTAAATCCTGTAAAACTATTAGCTTGTTTCCTTTGGCACTAAAATATTTTGTAAAAATGACTTCATATTAACTCAACATTTTATACATATATATTCCTATTAACTGATCAAATAAATTATGTAATAGTTATTTAGTTATTTGTTTTTGAAGGTCTCTGGGTAGACCCGAATGATTTCCACTTGATTGCTAACCTAATAGCAATTTGAATGCATTCAGTAGTGCTACATGATAAAGTCCTTATAATCTGCTTCTGTAAAGATTACAACCAAGAATGCCCTATGGAGTAGTTCTACTCTGTAGCACATGAAGTTGAGTCAAAATTGACCTGGCAATGTGACTATATATATTTGTTTCTATTTCTCCTACATTTAACTATAAAGCCTTTGAATAAGATAGTATGTCTTACTCACTTGACATTTCTTTGGCCAGTATAATGATCGATAGAAACTGAATGCTAAATAGAAATATTCAAGAATTAATATGATTAATTAATATGAAGCCAGAGGGAAGAAAGAGCAGAGAAGCACACAAGGATCCAGGAAAGGGGAGGGACCCAGGCCAGTCCCTACCCCCACCAGGCAGGAAAGCAAGGAGCAAGAGAAGCCAGGTGCTGACAGAGCAGAGCAGCACACAGGGATCCAGGTAAGGGGAGGGAACCAGGCCCCACCCCCACCAGCCAGGAAAGCATGGAGAAAGTGAAGCCAGGAAGATGACAGAGCAGAGCAAAGTCAGGGATCCAGGTAAGGAAAGGATAGAGAGGATTCAAATAGCTAATTGAAACAAACTTGTCT
>NW_006922175.1:723420-739974 GCF_000298275.1 Orycteropus afer afer
ATGGCATTCATCATCACAAAGGATGTTTCAAGATCTGTCCTGAAGTACAATGCTGTCAGTGATAAGATAATATCCATACACCTACAAGGAAGACCGGTTAATACGACTATTATTCAAGTTTATCCACCAACCACCAAAGCCAAAGATGAGGAAATTGAAGATTTTTATCGATTTCTGCAGTTTGACATTGACTAAATGTGCAATCAAGATGTGTTAATTATCACTGGTGACTGGAATGCAAAAGTTGGAAACGAAGAATCTCCATTAGTTGGAAAATTTGGCCTCGGTGACAAAAATAATGCTGGAGATTGCATGATAGAATTTTGCAAAACCAACTACTTATTCATTGCAAATATATTTTTTCAACAACATAAATGAATGGTGACTATTCATGAAGACTTCACCAGATGGAATACACAGGAATCAGATTGACTACATCTGTGGCAGTAGGCAATGGAAAAGCTCAATATCTTCAGCCTAAACAAGGGCAGGAGCTGAATGTGGAACAGACCATCAATTGCTCATATGCAAGTTCAACTTGAAGTTGAAGACAATTAAAACAAGTCCACAAGAGCCAAAATATGATCTTGAATATATCTCCTGAATTTAGAGACCATCTGAAGAATAGAATTGATACATTGAACACCACTGACCAAAAACCAGAATTGTGGGACGTCAAGAGGTCATTAAAAAGATGAGAAAAGAAGAAAAGACCAAAATGGATGTCAGAAGAGACTCTGAAACTTGCCCTTGAGTGGAGAGTAGCTAAAGCAAATGGAAAAAATAATAAGATAAAAGAGCTGAACAGAAGATTTCAAAGTGCAGCTTGAGCAGACAAAGCCAATTACTATAATGAAATGTGCAAAGACCTGGAGTTAGAAAACCAAAAGAGAAGAACTCACTTGACATTTCTCAAGCTGAAAGAACTGAGGAAAAAATTTAAGCCTCGAGCTGCAATATTGAAAGATTCTATGGGCAAAATATAGAATGATGGAGGAAGCATCAAAAGAAGATGGAAGGAATACGGAACCAAAAAGAACTGGTCAATGTTCATCCATTTCAGAAGGTGTCATATGATCAAGAACCAATGGTACTGAAGGAAAATACACTGTATGGAAGCTGCATTAAAGAAATTGGCAAAGAGCAAGGCTCCAGGAATTGGTGGAATACCCACTGAGATGTTTCAACAAACAGATGTCCCACAGGAGGCACTCATTCGGATATGCCAAGAGGTACAGCTACCTGGCCAACTGACTGGAAGAGATTCATATTTGTACCCATTCCAAAGAAAAATGATCCCACAGAATGTGGAAATTATTGAACAGTATCATTAATATCACACACAGGTAAGATCTTACTGAAGATAATTCACAAACAGTTGCAGCAGTATATTGACAGAGAACTTCCAGAGCTGCATGCTGGATTCAGAAGAGGACATGGAACAAAGGATATCATTGCTGATGTCAGATGGATCTTGGCTCAAAGTAAAGAATACCAGAAAGATGTTTACTTATGTTTTACTGACTATACAAAAGCATTTGATTGTGTGGCTCATAAAAAATTGTGGATAACATTGAAAGAATTGGGAATTTCAAAGCACTTAATTGTAATCATGAAGAACCTGTACATAGACCAGGAAGCTGTCATTCGAAAGAACAAGGGAACACTGCATGGTTAAAAATCAAGAAGGGAGTGTCTCAGGGTTCTATCCTTTCACCATAGTTATTCAATCTATATGCTGGGTAAATAATCTGAGAAGCTGGACTATATGAAGAAAAACGTGGCATCAGGATTGGAGGAAGGCTTATTAACAACCTGCCATATGCTGACAACACAACTTTGCTTGCTGAAAGTGAGGATGACCTGAAGCACTTAATGATGAAGATTCAAGAATGGTCTGTAGTATGGATTGCATTGCAATACAGAGAAAACAAAAGTCCTCACAATCAGACCTACAAGCAGCATCATGGAGAAAAGACTGAAGTTAAAGACTTCACATTGCTTGGTTCTACAGTTGACGTCAATGGAAGCAGCAGTCAGGACATCAGACGACATATAGCACTGGGCAAGTTAGCTGCAAAGGACTTCTTTCAAGTGCTGAGAAGCAAAGATGTCTCCTTGAGGACTAAGGTTCAACTGACACAAGCCATGATATTTTCAATTGCCTCAGCTGAATGTGAGAGCTGGACAATGAATAAAGAAGACCAAAGAAGAATTGTTGCTTTGGAGATGTGGTGTTGGCAAAGAATGGTGAAGGTACAATGGACTGCTAAAAGAACTCACAAATTTGGCCTGGAGGAAGTACAGCCAGAATGCTCCTTGGAAGTAAGAATGGCTAGACTTCATCTCACCAACTTTGGTCATGTTGTCAGATGAGACCATTCCCTGGAGAAGGATATAATGTTTGGTAAGGTGGAGGGTCGACAAAAGAGGGGAAGGCCCTCAACAAGATAGATTGACACAGTGGCTGCAGGTATGGGCTCAAGAATAGCAGGGATTGCAGAGCTGGTGCGGGACTGGGCAGTGTTTCATTCTGCTGTGCATAGAGTTGCTATGAGTCAGAGATGACTCGACTGCACCTAACAACAACAGTATGATTCAAATTGCAGAAATCTTATTTTAATGCTCTAGCAAATATGACAATGTTGAATCTAAGATGAAAAAGCTACTATTATCTTGAGCCTACATTGGTGGCAGTTTCCATGTCATTGAGAATAATTTTGATAATCACCTATTTAGTTGTTACCATTTCTAGAGAGGTACACTAGAGATAATGAAAATGGAGACTCACATACTACCTTGACTGTGTAGTAGGGATTCCCTTCTATTTGCCCACTTAGATATGGCTTTTGTGATAAGATACTTTTAGCTCATATTTTAGATAGCAAGGTATGGATAGAAAATGGGAGACAACTGCTAATCTCATTATATATGATGTTTTGTTTTAATTACTCACATTAGTTCATCTGTTCACTGCATTTATTATATACATGTTGGATCCTGGCAATTTAGAAACACTGAGATTGTAGAGTGGAACCCTGGTGCCACAGCAGTTAAAATGCTTTCCTGGTAACCTAAAGTTCTGTTGTTTGAACCCACTAGTTGCTCTTCAGGAGAAAGATGTGACATTTTGCTTCCAGAAAAATTTTCACCTTTGGAAACCCTACAGAGCATTTCTGCTCTGTCCTTAATGGTCATTATGAGTCAGAATCAACTTGACAGAAGTGGATTTAAGATTGTAGAAATGCAAAGGTGAATCAAGGAAAAAAAAAAAAAAAAAAAAAGAATTGTCTTACCTTACAAAACCTAACAGTCTTTCCAAAAAACAGAAGTGAATATAGTGACACAAATAATGAATTAGAGCTGCCATTCTAAAAAATAGTGTGTTGCAAAGTTGAAGTATAGTACCCCATGAGGGCGAATACCTTACCTAACCTGACCAGAGCATGCTTCCCTGAGTTAATGTTGTTTAAGTAAATCTGATGGATGATTAGAAGTTAACAAGGGTACAGATCATTCCAGTCAGACTAAAGAGCATATGGGAAACCATAAAGAAGAAAATTGAAATTATGAGGACAAGTTAGTGTATCTAAAGTAAAAATATTAACAGAAAGAATAGTGCAAAATGAGATTGGGTGCAGCAATGAATAATTGAAATTTGAAATAGAAAGAAAAACAAAACACAGTATACAGTGGAAACTTCCAGAAAAACGGAGTAAGGCGTTTTATGGACTCTCTCCCTAGCAAAATAACAATTAAACTGGTAAATTTTCTTTCTCTTTTTTTTTTTTTTTTTTTAAGCACAAAACAAAATGATAACATACCAAACTAATCATTTAAAGTCTCTGAAAATTATTCTAGGAAGATATTGCAAAAGGTGAAAGGTTTATTCAAGAAAATCTACTAAATCTCAATAAGAATGGCAAGTTTGTGCATTTAAGCCATGTCCTGCTTCCATGCACCCATATCCCTATAATTTCTGTAGACTATTTTCTTTTAGTGTATTTTATGAATAAAGGAGGGTTGAAATGTAAACATTTTACAAATAAATGCAAACATTTAAATATTGTCTTTCAGCTTTGCTATGTAGGTAATTTACTAATCACTACAGAAGGTTGGGCAATCCTACTTCCATAGTGATACTGCCTTGGAAACCCAAGGAGGGGTCGCTATGAGTCGGGGCCGACTCGATGGCAAACAACAACAACAACAAACATGGGTTTCCAAGTCACTCTCAAGAGAAATTTCTGTTCTTTCATCCACAGTGCTTTGAAACTATGCATACTTACACTCCCATTTTATGATGCCTTCACTTCATTTAAGAATGCTTCTCATCTTTAATGGCTAGTTGCAAATTCTGTGGTAACTAAGGACTTTAAAGAACTATAAATATATCCCAAGATTGGACTCTTTCAAAGGAGACATTATCTTTTCACAGGTACAATAATAACTAACATTTCACTAGTAAATATTATTACGCAGTTAAACTCAAAAAGATAAATCGGCCTGTACATGTATCTTTTGTGAAACTTGAAAGCAAATCTATCCTTTGCTGTTCATCCCCTTAAACATTCATCATTAAGGTAGGAAAGAAAGTGAAATCTATCGTATGCATAGTCTTTATTGGGTTTGAACTTAACATGATAATTTTTCTGCCAAAAAAAGCAAATATTTATGAGTAATCTGGTGAAGAATCACCCCATGATCCTAAACTTTGAGAAACAGTCCAAGGATGGAATTTATTTTTTAAAGGCCAGTTTTAGAATTTAACTGTTTCAATCATTAGAATAACCAGAAGGTTGATGGTTCAAACCCACCAGCCACTCTGTGGAGACAAGACTGGACAATCTACTTCCATAAAGATTTATACCTCAGAAACCCAAAGTGGGAGATCTCTGTGAGTCAGAATCGACTCAATGGCAGTGAGTTTGATTTAAACCTAACTTATTGCCATTGAGTCAATTCCAAGTCATACCCATCCCCATTGGGCTTCTGAGGTGGTAAATCTTTATGGAAGTACCTTGCCCCACCTTCCCTCCATAGAGCAGCTACTGAGTTTGAACAGCCAACCTTCTGTTTAGCAGTCAAATGCCTTAGGCAAAACGCCATCAGAGCACATGCTGTCCTTCTCTATTATACTGGTTCCCCTCTCTCTTTTCTATTTCTTCCCCTCCCTTGCCCCCCATATATGCATAAAATCATATTTTTGAAGTGAGAATGTTCTGTTTTCCCTCTAAAACATGTACTGAATTCTTAATTTTCAGTAAACATTACCAGGGCAAGCAAAACATCACTTAGCAAGAATAAGTCATTGACCTGAATAATAAATATCTTTTTCCAAAAACAGTGATATCTTGGACATTCATGTTATTACTGCAACTTTTTGTTGCTCAAATTGCAGTCTTCCTCTGGCAGAGTGGCTGGTGGATTTAAACTGCCAGCCTTCTGGTTAGCAGTCAAATGCCGTAGGCACTGTGTCACCAGAGCTTCTTCAAATAATAGATTGTTGTTGTTGTTATGTGCCATCAAGTTGTCTCTGACTCATAGCGACCATATGTACAACTGAATGAAACACTGCCTGGTCCTGTGCCAGCCTCACTATCCCTATTATACCTGAACCCATCACTGTAGCCACCATGTCTGTGCATCTCATTGAGGGCCTTCCCCTCTTTCGTTGACCCTTCACTTTACCAAGCATAACATTCTTCTTCGGAGCATGGTCCCTTCTGATCGCATGACTAACATAGGTGAGACGAAGCCTGGCCATTCTTGCTTCCAAGGAGCACTCCAGCTGTACTTCCTCCAGGACAGATCTGTTAGTCCTTTTAGCAGTCCATGGTACTTTCAGCATTCTTCACCAACTCCACATCTCAAAAGCATCAACTCTTCTTTGATCTTCCTTATTCATTGTCCAGCTCTCACATGCATTTTTTGTTGTTGTTACGTGCCATCAAGTTGGACCCGACTCATAGTGACCCCTCCTTGGGTGTCTGAGGCAGTATCACTAAGGAAGTAGTTAGCCCCATCTTCCTTCTGAGGAGTGCATGGTGGGTTTGAACCAACTGCCTTCTGGTTAGCATTCAAGTGCCTTAGGCACTATGATACAAAAATACTGTGGTGTGGTAGTTAAGTTTGTGTGTCAATGTGGCTAGGCCTGGTTGAGTGGCTGAGCAGCTGAATATAATTATTACCAATGGTGAGGTTGGTAATTAACTCCATCGTGGAATCTATTGGAGCAGCTGAGTAGCTGCTTTGGGTATGTGGTCTGCTTCCCATATGTGAGAAATATTTGGGAATGATCTCTAGCTTATGGAACACTTGAACCCAGCATGCAGCCATGTCGTTCAGTAGCCTGCCATGTTCTGCTGACCTTGGGACTTTCAATGGACTTGCATTAATTGCCTGCCATTAACATTGGAAATGTGCCTTTTTGCTTGTCAACCTTGGGCTTGTGAGTCTCAGGAGCCAGCAGCTGTCTGAATGAAGGAAAGCCTCCAGCTTCAGTGGGCTGGGAGCAGGAGGCAGAGCTGAAGCCCAAGGTTGAGGGGCTTTCACCCAGCCCCTAGAACCTGGCACTTTGAACTTGGACTTAAAGCCTCCAAACTGTTTGTTCAAGCCATCCCATTGGTGGTATATTCTTGTCAGAGTGGCACTAGATAACCAGAACACATGGCTTGGGTTAAGTGCATCCTGGTCTTCAAGGAGATATGTTTGCCTTTCAGCACTTGAAGGAGATCTTTTCAGCAGATTTTCCCAATGCAATACGTCTTTTGATGTCTTAATTGCTGCTTCCATTGGCATTGATTGTAGAACCAAGTAATATGAAGTCTTTGATAATTTCAATCTTTTCTCCATCTATTATGACACTGCTTATTGGTCCACTTGTGAGGATTTCTGTTTACTTTATGTTGAGGTGTAATCCATACTGTAGACTGTAGTCTTTAATTTTCATCAGTAAGTGCTCTTTCAGAAAGCAAAGTTGTGTCATCTATATATTACAGGTTAATAAGCCTTCTTCCAATCCTGATGCCATGTTCTTCTTCATATTGTCCAACTTCTCAGATTATTTGCTCAGCATACAAATTGAATAAGTATGGTGAAAAGATACAACGCTGAAAAGCTCCCTTCCTGATTGTAAAACATACAGTATCCTCTTGCTGTGTTTGAATGACAGCCTCTTGGTCTATGTACGGATTCCTCAAGAGTACAATTAAGTGTTCTGGAATTCCCTTTCTTCTCAAAGTTATAAATAATTTGTTATGATCCACATAATCAAAAGCCTTTGCATAGACAATAAAACACAAGTAAACATCTTTCTGGTATTCTTTATTTTGAGTCAAGATCTATCTGACATTGGCTATGATATCCCTCGCTCCACATTCCTTTCTGAATCCAGCTTGCATTTCTGGAAGTTCTCTGTCAATATACTGCTGCAACCATTTTGGAATGATCTTCAGTAAGATTTTACTTGCCTGTGATATCAATGATATCGTTCAATAATTTTAACATTCTGTGGGATCACCTTTCATTGGAATGGTTCAAATGTGGATCTCTTACGCTCAGTTGGCATAGCCAAGTGAGTGCCTCCAGTAGGGCATCTGTTTGTTGAAACATCTTAGTGCATATTCAGTCAATTCCCAGAGTCTTGTTTTTTGCCAGTTCCTTCAGTGCAGCTTTGACTTCTTCATTCAGTACCATTGGTTCTTGATCATATACCACCTTCTGAAATGGATGATAATCTACTAATTATTTTTGATATAGTGACTCTGTGTATTCCATCCATCTTCTTTTGATATTTCCTGTATCATTCAACATATTGCCCATGGAATCTTTCAGTATTGCAATGTGAGGGTTAAATTTTTTCCTCAGTTCTTTCAGCTTGAGAAATGCTGAATATGTTCTTCCCTTATCATTTTCTAACTCCAACTCTTGACATATTTCATTATAATAATTGACTTTGTCTTCTTGAGCTGCTCTTTGAAATCTTCTGTTCAGCTCTTTTATGCTGTCAAGTCTCCCATTTACTTTAGCTACTTTCCATTCTAGGGCAAGTTTCTGAGTCTCTCTGATATCCACTTTGGTGTTTTCTTCCTTTCCTATCTTTTTAATGATGTTTTGCTTTCTCCATGGATGATGTTCTTGATATCATCCCACAGTTCTTCTGATTTTCAATCAGTGGTGTTCAATGCATCACGTTTATTCTTTAGATGGTCTCTAAATTCAGGAAGGAGGGCTGGAACTGTTACAGAAAGCCAGGAGGTGAGAGTGGAGCAGTTTGGAACAGCTAAGGGAGATGGACTCATCTTTCAGTTCATGGTCCTGTGGTGGCTTGTCTATTCCTGTGAGGCTAGACGGTATGGCACCAGTGTTTCAGGTGCCAACAGGATTAGCCCTGGTGGATGGGTTTCAGCATAGCTTCCAGCCTAAGACAGACTTGGAGAAGGAAGAGGCCCTCCACTTCTCAAAGAATTGGTCAGTGAAAACCTTATGAATAGTAGTGAAACACTGTCTGATATATTATTTAAAAATTGCCCTGAAACATAGTCTGATATAGTGCCAGAGGATGAGCTTCTCAGGTTGGAAGACATTCAAAATATGATGAGGAAAGAGAAATAATGGATAGTTCACTGAAATTTCAGACCGTAATCTCTAAAAATTATTTGATTCTAAGGAACATAACTGTGTGTCTATATTATAATGTAGAGGTATATGAATGACGGATATCATTGCTGATGTCAGATGGATCTTGGCTGTAAGCAAAGAATACCAGACAGATGTTTACTTGTGTTTAATCAACTATGCAAAAGCATTCAATTGTGTGGATCATAACAAATTATGGATATCATTGGGAAGGATGGGAATTCCAGAACACTTAATTTCACTCATGAGGAACATGTGCATAGACCAGGAGGCTGTTTTTCAAATAGAACAAGGGGACACTGCATGGTTTAAAATCAAGAAGGGAATGTGTCAAGGTTGTATCCTTTTACCATACTTATTCAAACTGTATGTTGAGCAAATAATCTAGGAAACTGAACTATATGAAGAAGAACATGGCATAAAGATTGGAGGAAGAATCATTAACAACTTGTGATACACAGAAAACACAACTTTGCTTGCTGAAAGTGAGGATGACTTGAAGAACTTACTGATGGAGATCGAAGACTACAGCCTACAGTATAGATTATACCTCAATATAAAAAAAAATCCTCACAACTGGGCCAATGAGGAGCATCATGATAAATGGAGAAAAGATTGAAGTTGTCAAAGACTTCATGTTACTTGGTTCCACAATCAACCCAAGTGGAAGCAGCAGTCAGGACATCAGATGACATATAGCATTGGGAAAATCTGCTGCAAAAGACCTCTTTCACATGCTGAAAAACAAAGATATCTCTTTGAAGACTAAGGTGTGCCTAACTCAAGCCATGAAAGGGAATTTCAGTCATATGTGTGTGAGAGTTGGATAATGAATAAGAAAGACCAAAGAACAGTTGATGCTTTTGAATTGTGGTGTTGTTGAAGAATACTGAAAGTACCATGGACTGCTAAAAGAACAAACAAATCTGTCCTGGAAGAAGTGCAGCCAGAATGCCCCTGGGAAAAGATAATGGTCAGACTTTGTCTCATCTACTTTGGTCACGTTGTCAGAAGGGACCATTCCCTGAAGAAGGATATCATTCTTAGTAAAGTGGAGGATCAATGAAAAAGCAGATGGCCTTCAACAAGATGGATTGACAATGATGGGCTCAGGAATATCAAGAATCATGGGACTGGCATAGGACCTGGCAATGTTTTGTTCTGTTGTACATGGGATTACTATGAGTTGGAAATGACTCGATATAATCTAACAACAACAACAGCAACAACATGTGAAATATGGGAGAAGGCCCTTTTTAGGAGGCAAGCACATTTTTCAAATCCAGGAGAATTTAAAAAAACAAATATAAAACTAAATTTTGCATTGTTGACAATCACTCTTAAATAAAATAGGATATTTTTCTGCTTCAACAATTTTTAAGAGGTGAGAATTAGTAACACAAATATAAAAGAAATATTAAAACTCATGACATTGAATTAAAAGTCTTTTTGAGGAAAATATGACTAACTGCATTAACAAGCTTATTTTATTAGATGGTTGCTAAACTTATATAGATGACTTAAATGTTCTGCTAGTCACCAATTATTTGTATTTTCCCTAGTTTGGATTTAAAATCTGTCCAGTTATGGAACACAATACAAGAACACAATGTAATTAAACTAAGAGAAAATTATATGATAGTAAAGCAAAGCCAAAAACTATGACTCATTCTGTTAGAATTTGATCACTTAACTTATCTTTAGAGTGCTTGTATTGCCTTATGAGAGCAGATGTTTAAACTGTAAGCAGCCTGTGATGAATTCTACTCTTTATAACTCAAAGAGCTATTGTACAAATATTCTCTTTTCTTGGTTTGTTGACCCTGATACTTTCTACCAATCTATCAATTACTTTCTTCTCATTTCTTTTGAACTTAAGTAACTTACAGAGTTCATGATTTTAAGAATATTCTTCTTACTTCCCTAAAATCCCCTTAACAATTTATTCATGTGAGAACAGATGTCTTGAAAACTCCATTGTCTGCTTTTCTTATGCCTTCAAAATTGTGCAGTTACAGAGGATTATATTATTTCAGAACAAAGTAGAATTATTTTACTATAAGCCTATTGTTCACAACCTGAAATAGTCCCAACAAACATCCCCGATACCCTACTAGGTTTCTCAGTTTAACTCCTTGTCATATTACATAACATTTTGTTTTTCAATTTTTCTCCTCTAATTTCT
The DNA here is from genome assembly GCF_000298275.1 of Orycteropus afer afer. Taxonomy (NCBI): domain Eukaryota; kingdom Metazoa; phylum Chordata; class Mammalia; order Tubulidentata; family Orycteropodidae; genus Orycteropus; species Orycteropus afer. Next base: position 734,246 of record NW_006922175.1, read on the forward strand.
ACTATATTCACTTACCCCCAGTAATAGAAATAAAAGAAAATAATTAGCCATGAACTTCTTCATTTTCTTCTAAACCAATCTATAGAATGTCTACATCCACACAAACTTTATTCCTTCCTTCCTGTTTGATTACAGGGCTTTCCTTTCTTACCGTCTGTCTAAATTTCTACAAGGGATTTGGATCCTGTTCCCTTTATTTACTGTGCAAATTTGTTTATTAATAACACATTTCCTCTTCTATATAAATGAATCTTTTCTGACAATTTGATCCTCTCTGATACCCTTTCATCATCCTCAAGTCTCTAGCATTATATAACTCAACAAAAACTCAAAAAAAAAACAAACAAAAAAAAAACCTCCTTTCATACAGCTTCCCTGTAAATCCTTTCTTGTTCATAGAAAAGCATATTCAATTTGTGGTCTAAAATCTGTGTTATAGACTGAATTGTGTCCCCAAAATATGTGTATTGAACATACTAATTTCTACACATAAAGATGTGATACCATTTGGGAATAGGGTTTTCTTTGTTATGTAAATGAGGTCATATCAGTATATGGTGTATCCAAAGTCAATTACTTTTGAGATCTAAAAGACATTAGGGACAGAGGCGAGGAAGCACAGATGGGAAAAGATAACTGCCAAGCCACATGAGGGTCACCAAGTGTCTTTGCCACCTTGTGCTGCTGTAGCAAAAATACCACAAGTGGTTAGCTTTAATAAATAGCAATTTGTTCTCTCACAGTTCAGGAGGAAGTTCTTTCTCTCTTTCACTATCTCTGAGCCCAATATTTCTCTGTGTGCCTTGGCATCAATTTTTCCTTGGGTCCTAGTAGGTTACCAGCTTAGGGTCCCTTGGCCTAAAAGATGCATTCCACTCCCAGCTTTTCTTTCTTGGTTGTAGTAGGTCCTTCTCTCTCTGCTCCCTTATCTCTCTTTTTATATCTTGTAAGATGAAAGGTGATTCAGGACATTTCCCAGGAAAGCTTCCCTTACATCACATCAGGCTAATCACGTCAGATCAAATCATGGGGAATGATTGCATCGTTAAATAACTGCAACATTCCATATATGTATAAATGCAAATCACTGAGAGTCATGGTCCAGACAAATTGCTATATATCTGGGGGGACAAAACTAAATCCATGACATTCCACCCTTTGCTCCCCAAGAATTGATGTCCTTACCACATACGAAACACTTTCACCCCATCACGTCATATCAAAAGTCGTAAATCAACCTCAAGTCCAAATTCCATCTTTGGATAAATTTCTTCTTCATTTGTGAATCTAGAATACAAATTGGCCTATTTGGGTTTCATTGAGCTTCTTGAGTGGGTATATTCTCTTCTTTTATTATATTAGGGAAATTCTCTTCCAACAAATCTTCAACAATATTCTCAGTGGTTTTATCTGTCTCTTCCTGTTCTGGAATTCCAATTACACGTATTTTATTCCTCTTGATGGTATCCCACAGGAATCTTAGCCTTTCTTCATTATGTTTTGATCTTTTGTCTGACTAATCACGTAACAAAGTAGTATTGAGGTATTTTTCTTCAACCTCGTTAATTCTGTCTCCCGTAGGTTCAGTGCTACTACTTTGTTCATTCAATGTGTTACCTATTTCTCAAATCTTGGTATTAATCTTCTGGATTTTTGTTTTGTTTTGGTTTTACATCATTTCTAATTTTTGTTTATTTTGTCAATTTGTTCTTGTATTATTTTCCTAAATCATTCTAGAGTTTTGTCTGTGTTTTCCTTAATTTTGTCAGTGTGTTCTTTGATCTTGACAGTGTTTTCCTTGATCTGTCTCTCAACCCACTGAAGGTACTCAAATATAATTCTTTTGAATTCCTTATTAGAGATTTCCACTGCTACTTCTTCCTCATGGATGTTTTCTGAGTTTGTATCCTTGTCACTTGTTTCTACTACTTTATCTTTCTTTTTTGTGTGGACTGTAATGGTCTTGTCTCTGAAATATTGTGGTGCTGTGGTATTCATGTTTAATTTGTGCTGGTATATTGGTTTGATTCATGCAGGATTTTTTTTTCCTTTATTTTCTTTTGATATAACTGTGAGTAGGGTCCTATGGCCCTCTATTTGCTTGTTGGCAATACTTTGGCACTCACCACCTGTATCCTGGTGGGTGTGATAGAGAGTGAGAGTGTGCACAGATCTCTGTTAGTTGTTCATAAAGAGCAGTTGAGGGTGAGTTGAATTGATATTGGCTGCCATCTATCATCAGTCAGTTAGTACAAAAGCAAGTGGTAGACCTCATTCAGTGGGTGGGGTTGTAGGAGGTACATATATGGTTGTGTTGTGTGGGAACGGTTGCTGTCTCTCACTCAGTTAGACAAAATAAATAAATAAATAAACCAGCCAAAAAAAAAAATGGTATGAAAAACTCAAACTTTATAAACAAACAGGGACAATCATACACACAACAAAAGAAATGCAATAAATATGAAAAAATCTCAAAATGTGTTTAAAAAGGTTAAAAGATAATGAGAAAAATGGAGCAATAGAAACACACACACACACACACACACACAATGCCATAATATCTGGGCAGGGAGGAAGGAGAAAAATGAGCAAGAGTAAAAGAATATGGGATACTGCAAAAGGAGCAAACAAGGCATGGAAAGAACCAAAAAAAAAAAAAAGAGAACCAGAAAATGGGAGGAGAAGAAAAGAAAGGAGAAAGGAGAAAGAAAGAACTAGGGACCAGAAAGAGGGGAAAAAAATAAGAAGTGGGAAAATGAAAACAATAATTTAAAAACAGACAAATACAAAACTGTGGAGGGTGGGCATGGCACCCAGCTCTGCCAGGGCACATACCAGGATTGGATCCCCATGGGTCAAGAAGGTAGGTGGAGGTGGAGGATGGCTATATCCCTGTTCACCAAGACTGATCTAGAGTACAACAGTAACAAAGGGAATATTGCACTTGTCCGGCAATCAGTCTCCAGTGTGGTTGCCCATGTGTTATCCTTGGCAGGCAGAGCCCACTTCCTGGTCATTGTCCAAGCGAGAATGCCACCTGCACACACTCAGAATGGCTATGCTGGCTACTTGAAAACCCCCAAAATGGCGACACCCTCAGGAAAGCTATCTGTAGTTCCACAGGTTTGTCCCCTTCCTTGCTGTTCTCCATTCTGGTCATCAGACACCAATGCAGTCCTTGCCAATGCAGCCTTGGTGAGAAAAGCTGATTCTTAGGATGCTAATACAAAATATTCAAAATGGCTGTACCCTCAGGACAGCTGGTAGTCTGCAACTGCCTTTATCTCCTTACTCACTGTTTCATTTAGGTTTTCTACTAGTTGCTATTTGTTTTTGATTATGTAGTGACACTCTGATGAGAATATATACCACAAATGGGATGGCTTTAACAAACAGGAGTTTATTCTTACAATCTGGAGGCTTTAAGTCCAAGTTCAAAGTGCCAGGCTCTATGGGCTGTGTGAAAGCCCCTCAAGCTTGGGCTTCAGCTCTGCCTCTTGCTCTCAGCCCACTGAAGCGAGGGGCATCTCTTCATTCAAGCAGCTACAAGCTTCTGAGGCTAAAAAACCCAAGGACAACTAATAAAGTGGCACAGTCCCAATGTTACCAAACCACACAGCAGGCCTTTAATTCAAGTCCATTGAAAGTCACTACGTCAACAGAGCATGGCAAGCTGCTGAGCAACAACAGGGCTACGTGCACGGTTCAAGTGTGCCATAAGCTAGAAACCATTCTCAAAGCTGCTTCTTATATACAGGAAGCAGACCACATCCCTAAAGCAGCTACTCAGCTCCTTGTGGTAGGACCCACCATGGAATAGATTGCCAGTCTCATCATGGAGAATAACCACCACCAGCTACCCAGCCGCTCAACCAGGCCCAACCAAGTAGACAGACAAACTTAAACATCACAGTATTTAATCCACTTCTTTATCCTTCCCTTCCAAGCTCAGGGTTCCAGGATCATCTTCTGTATCAGTTTCAATTGGTTTCTCATTTGTTGCAGATGGTCTTTTTAGCTTGTCTACCTATTTTGCCATCTTGTTGAATGTCTCATATTCCACTAACTTTGAGATAAATGTGATGCATTTTAAAGACATTAGAAAATTATTTTGTAAAATCTAAAACCTATTGCCTTTGAGTCAATTTTGACTCATACTGGGCCTATACAAGGGAGTTCTGGTGGCACATTTGGCTGCTAACCAGAATGCTGGTGGTTCAAACCCACCAGCTACTCCTTGGAAAGAAGATTGGGCAATTTACTTCCATAGAGATACTATCTTGGAAACCCAAAGAGGGGTCACTGTGAGTATAATTGACTCGACTCTACAGTAGTGAGTTTCATCTTAGTTTGGGCCTATAGGACATAGTAGAACTGTTCCATGGGGTTTTCAAAGCTGAAAATCTTTATAGAAGCTGACTGCCTCATCTTTCTCCCACGGACCAGCTGGTGAGTTTGAATCACCAACCCTTCTGTTAGCAGCTGAATGCTTAACCACTGTACTGTCAGAGCTCCTATTTCTAAGATATACCAAAGGAAATATCAATGCCATAGAGTGAGAGCTGACTCATAGCAACCACTCCTTGGGTTTTGGAGGGAGTATCACCATGGGAGTAGATTGCCCAATCTCCCTTCCAAGGAGTGGCTGGTGGGTTTGCACCACCAGCGTCTGGTTAGCAGTCAAATGCCTTAGGCATTATATCACCAAAGCTCAGGATATAAAAATCAGTCACTGAAAATATATTCTCAGAAACAAATTTTAATAATTATAATTAATATGTATGTTAGTGTTGTAGAAAATTCATGTTAGTACTTGAGAATATTTTAGATCTAAATAAATATTACTCTTGAAGATATTTTTGTTTAACTCAGTATATATCAGTTAATATATAGTATTGAACACTAATTACATACTGATTTTAAAATACTTGCCTATATTATGTTTATGTTAAATTTTATAAAGCCTGCTCATAACATGCACTTCATATATTTAAGCATTCTGTATTATTTTAAACTCAAAAAATATATATGTTTTTTACAGAGCATAATTTGTTTTATATTCAACATTGTGTGTACATTTAGTTTCACTCTGTATTTACCATCCACAAACCTAACCCAGTCTCCTCTCCTCCCTGCCCAGTAACTCTCACCCCATACCACTCATAGTTACGCACTACAGTTTGTCCTGCATTACCTCCATGTGAATGTTGCTCCTCTGGTGCCCCGTGGTCTATTGTTCCAAAGGATGTGTTTCCACAGAGTAGGTGGGTATGTCACCCTGCATTGATTGGTCTGCATGTACATCTTGTTAATTATTGGGCTGAGAGCCAGACCCTGGGAGTGAGTTTTATTCCAGGACCAGAATGTATCCCAGGACCATAGTATAGGGGGTCTCACTAGACTCTGTGCAACCAGTAATTCTGGTCATTATTGAGATTTTGTTCCATGTTTTTCCTCCCACTCTATCCAGGATTTGCAGATTCAATCCTTTCGTGAGTGGTTGGCGTTGGTAGCTGGGTACCATCTAACTCAAAATATTCTAAAATGAAAAAATACCTTCACCATGAATAACAAAGTGGAACTTTTAATACCAGATTTTTTCAAATTCATACAGAAATGATTTTTTACTTTTCATGTTCAAGTTAATATATTTATTTATATCCTAGAAAATTGTATATAGTGGTAATAAAATATATTATTTTTGCAGGATTTGCTTTACATTTATGTAA
>NW_006922175.1:743563-750830 GCF_000298275.1 Orycteropus afer afer
AATATATGTATACACCTACACACACACACATACACACACAGTTCTATTTGTTGTTGTTGTTGTTGTTATGTGCAGTCGAGTCGGACCCAACTCATAGCGACCCCTCCTTGGGTTTCGGAGGCGGTATCACTACAGAAGTGTATTGCCCAATGTTCCTTCCCAGGAGTGGCTGTTGGGTTTGAAGCACCAACCTTCTGGTTAGCAGTCAAATGCCTTAGGCACTACACCACCAGATCTCCTACAGTTCTATTTATATATATATATATATATATATTTTTACATATTTTAGACAAACCACACAAATAAATTACTATCCAACTCATAGAGACCCCCTTCTTGGGTTTCCGAGGCAGTATCACTAGGGAAGTAGATTGCCCAACCTTCCTTCCAAGGAATGGCTGGTGGGTTTGAATGCCAGCCTTCTGATTAGCAGTTAAATGCCTTAGGTGCAATGCCACCAGAGCTTCCAATATAAATATAAATATATCCATATTAAATATATTAAATTCAACTTAGATATTTTCCTTGGTTTCTTTTCTTTAAAAACAATGAACACTTCACTACATAATTTTTCACATATATGTGAAAGATTGTAATATTTTATATGTAAATCTGTCTTTGATTACCATGGGGATAAAGGGATACTAGTAGAAAAGGAGTTGTTTCTCCCAAAATTGCAATGCAAATACTTAGAAAAGAGCTCTGAAGGTTATAGTACAGTGGTGTGATTAGCTGGATGATTCCAGTGGAGCCTCAGCAAGTGTGTATGCAAGGTGACAGTCCACCATTCCATTTCCACCACTTCAGTCACCCTGCTATCTCATAAAACTATTTTAGACTATTTCACAATTTCTGTTTGCTTTATGTGCATCATATACATGTGCATTAATTTTATTTTTTAAACAATTTATTTCTAACTACAAATGAACATGTTTAAGTCATAGCTACAAATATGAAAACTTTTAGAAAGAACAACAGCAATAAAAAAAATCTGTAATCCTACACTGAGCGAAAACTAGCATTGATACTGTTACATATTAAAACTACTTCAAATATACATATAAATCCTTTTTAAATCCCAGTATTGGGATGATGCCAAATATTCAATTATATATTTTTTCACTGATGATAGGAAGGTGTTTCACTGTGATGGCATAATCTTCTCAATCCTCATTTTATATGACTCCTGACATATTATGGCTGTAATATAATTTATTTAAGCAGTACAATATTATTGAACTTTAAAAAATTGGTCTATTTATTACTAAGGAACTCTTCTTACATAAAAATCTTCAAGAACATCTCATTTTCAAAGAGTGACTTTTTTTTTCCTTAGGAAAACTAAATCTGTCTCATAGAACTTTCTGTAATGACTGAATTGTTCTCTTTTATATCTGAACTCTCCAATGTGATAACCCCTAGGTTGCATGTGCTAAATGTGTACTTTCAGTGTGGCTCCTCAGACTCAGGAGTTTCATTATTTTTAATTTTTATTGTGATTTGGGTGCAAGTTTACAGAGCAAACTCACTTTCCATACAGCAGCTAACATACACTTTGTCTCATGACATTGCCTGAAATTTCCCACAAGGCACCAGCTCACTTCTCACTTTCTCTCCACAGTTACGTCTTCCCTGTCATTCCCTCCCATGCACTCCTGTCCCCAACCCGTCTCCTTTGCATACACAGCCCTTCTTTTCTCCCAAGGTTGATTTCTCCAAGGAGTATATCTACCTAATGTAAATGTTCAGCTCATATGTCTGTCTTTTGTTTGGCTGGAAGCCACAGGAGTGGGTTCAGTTCCAGACCTGAAGGGTAGCTATGGGCCATAGTCTCAGTGGTTCCACCAGGCTCTGTCAGACGAGCAAAGCTGGTCCTTTTTTATTTTTATTTTTTAATTTATTTTGAGTTTTGTTCCACATTGGTCTCCCATTCTATTCAGGATCTCCTACACAGATTCCCTCTGAGTGGTTGATAGTGGTAGCCAGGCACCATTTAGTTCTTCTGATCTCATAGCTGTGTAGGCTGAGGATTTCTTGGTATAGCAGTCACTTGGACAAATTGTTCCCATGTGTCTTTGGTTTCTCCCTTCTTCTTTGTTCTGGATGAGGAGAGACCCATCATCACATCTAAATGTCTGCTTCCAAGCATTTAAGATCCCAGTCATACTTGCCAAAGTAAGATATGGAACAATGTTTTTGTGTGGTATGTTATGCCAATTAAGCTTGATGTCCCCTGTGACTATAGTCCAGAGCCCACAGACCCAACTACTCACTTCCTCTAGGTAGCTGGCTGTGTTGTCCCTTTTCAACTCTACTGTACCTGGGAATTCTTATAGAATATACAAAACACTTGTACAAACATTGTCTGCCAACCCTATACATGGTCATGGGCACACTTCCCCCTGCATAGACATACCTAATAGTTCAGCTTGTCCATGCATCTATCCACCTATAGATCAACATTTCCCTTCACTGACAAAGTAGAAGTGTGAGGACAAAAGGGTTCATCTGTGTTGTCTATACATTCCATGCACCCCTCTATGTCGTCTTTTTCCTCAGTGCCACTGTTTTGATCTCTCACATTTGGTACATTGCCTTTCTTTTCACCCAAATCAATACTTGTCTCTACTTATCTAACAGTGTTGCCTTCCCTCCAATCCCACCCCTGGTAGCCAACAAAGAAAATTTCCTTCCTTATATAAACCTTTCCTTGACATTTTACAATAACAGACTAATACAATATTTGTCCTCCTGTGATTGACTTATTTCACTTAACATGATGTCCTCCAAGTTCATCCATGTTATGCAGTATTTTGCAGATCTATGGTATTCTTTAGGATTGCCTAGTGTGGTGGTTAGTTTGTTTGTCAACTTTGCTGGGCCTGGTTGAGTGGCTGGGGAGCTAGATGTAGGATTCCCCATGATGAGACTGGTAATCAACTCCATGGTAGAATCTACTGTGAGAATCTGAGTAGCTGTCTTAGGGATGTGGTCTGCTTCCTGTATATAGGGAGAAGGCCTGGGGATCGTCTCTAGCTTTTGGCATGCTTGAACCCTGCATGTAGCCGTGTCATCGTTCAGCAGCCTCCCATGCTCTGCCGACCTTGGGACTTTCAATGGATTTGAATTAATGGCCTGTTGTGTGGTTTGGTAATATGAGGACTATGCCATTTTACTTGTCAATTTGGACTTGTTAGTCTCAGCAGCCAGTAGCTGTCTGAGTGAAGAGATGCCTCTAGCTTCAGTGGGCTGGGAGCAGGAGGCAGAGCTAAAGCCCGAGGTTGAAGGGCTTTCACACAGCCTCTAGAGCCTGGCACTTTGAACTCAGACTTCTAGCCTCCTAACCTGTAAGAGAATAACCTCCTGTTTGTTCAAGCCTTCCTATTTATGGCATTTTCCTGTAGAGCAGCACTAGGTAACCAGAACACACAGTATTCCATTGTGTGTATGTATCATAGTTTGGTTACACATTCTTCTGCAGATGGGCACCTAGGTTGTTTCCATCTTTTTGTCAGTTTAATTTTTTAACTTTATTTAATTTTAATTAATTAAAATTTAAATTTAAATAGCCAAATGTGGCTAGTGACAGCTATAGTAGAATATTCATAGAATATAAAATAGTTAACAAAAAAAAAAAGAAGAAAAAATCAAGCTTTTGTGCTGTGATTAAGATACTGAATTGAGTTGTACAGTTCCAAGATATTTCCTGTTTTCTACTAAAAGTAAAGTGGAGTTTAATGACTTCTTCTCTCCACATTCTTATTTCTTTTTGTAAACCAGTTGTTATTATTTCTTGAATCACCACGTTCTTTCCTTTCTACTAGTCATCATCATTTTTACCTGCATTCTTTCATTGTACTCTAATTGTTCACATGCCTGATGAAATTTCTATCTTTATTTTAATGACATCACAATATACCTGTATCTCAAATTTTCTCTTATTGTCCAATGCAAAATATTTGGTTAATTTTTATTTGATTTTCATGATATTTTTTCTAAGAATCTTCATAATTAGGTTCTTTCCTTTATTTACCATATATTTTTCCAGAAACACATTGATGTTTGTTTTTCAACTAATTCATCCATAAATTAAACAACTGAATCCATTTTGCCTTAACCTTACACAAAAGACTACATATGTTAATTAAATATTAACCTACTCTGGGATTACACTGAGTAATAATTGATGTCATTATTACATACATGAGAAGATGAGTTAATATTCATTGCTTGCAATATAGTTCTCCTAATTTTGCAAGCCAAGCATTGACCCAGTGTAGTTGCTTTATTGAAGAAGATATATCTACTTTCACAATCTAGACATCTTATATCTTGGAACACAGAAAAGTTAAAAACCCTAAGGATGAACATCTGCTTGGACTATTACTATCTCTGCTTTTACTATAGACATTTGTCTGTGCCTACCATATTTACCATAGTTCACAGCAGCAAGCCATGTTTTGCATTCTTGGTCCTCTCTTTCCCTATGGTTCTTAATCCTGAATGGATTTTGTTAAATGTAAGAATGTTTTGGTGAAAATATGATTTAGAACTACCACCCTTTTGTCAATTTTTTGAACTATGGTGGCTTATGTGTTGCTAGGATGCTGGAAACTATGTCACTGATATTTCCAAAACCAACAGGGTTACCTATGGTGGACAAGTTTCACCAGAGCTTCCAGACTAAAACAGACTAGGAAGAATGGACTTGTGATCTCCTTCTGTAAATTAGACAATGAAAATCCTAAGGGTCGCAACAGGATATTGTTCAGTGTAATGCTAGAAGATGATCTCTTTAGGTTGGAAGGCATTGAGAACACTCAGTGGCTGAAAAAATTTACTTGAGACTATCATTGACAATAAAGATGACTCTAAACAAGGCAACATTATGTTCTGCTTTACATGGGGTAGCTATGAGTTGGAGCCAACTTGATGGCAGCTAACAATAACAACAAGAGTTAGAAAATCAGTGCTTTGGCTGTCTATGAAAATGTTGTAACTTGGAATTAGGGTAGTAAGGACATATAAAATATTTTCTTGTTTTTGTTTATGAAATAAATTCTAAATTCTTAAAGAGTCTTATGCCATAAAAAATTCTTAGATCAGGCACTCTGTTAAGGTAGAGGAATAGACAGACAAGCTACGTAGACCCTCTTCAACAAAAAAAAAGAGCAATCAAATGACAGCGATACAGAAGATAATCCTAGAGTCCTGAGCTTTGAAAGGAAGTATGCAAAAGTGAATTAGGCACCAACTAATGGAAAAACCTGAATGAAAACACTGAGTACAGAGATGGTTGGAGCCACAGACTGTCTGCTGCTCTGATGGGACCAACAGCCTTAATATTTCCAAGTGGTGTTGGGACCTCAGAATTGACCTAAAGATCAGCCCTGGTCATCAAAGGCTGCAGGGACGGCTATGCTAGTAGCGTATGACTAGGAAGGGAAACAGCAAGGAGGGAGACAACTTGAGCTGTGGACTTTCACCAGTCTAAAGGGCACAGACATTTTGATTGTCACAATGGGTGGCCATTTTGGATATATAAAGTTACCAAGAGTGCAGCATTTTGAATGCTTACAAGCAGCAGCCATTTTGATATTTAAAGTGACTGAGGGTGCAACCATTTTGAATGTTTACAAGTGGTGGCCATTTTGGATTTTAAAGTCACAGAATTCTCATCTGGATTGCAGAGACCTAAGAATAGGCTCCATTTGCCAAGGAGGCAGGGAGATATGGGAAGCAGACAACAGGAAAGGAGACAGGTGGTGAGTATATAAGTGCTGCCAACTAGTGAATAGAGGAGCACAGCACAGTACCCTGCTTATGTAGATATCATATAAAGAAAACAAAGAAAATGAAAATTGTGGGCAAGTCACTCCAACATACAATCACCAATTAAATATAAACACAAAAACATGACAATGCCTCAGAGACTATAGAGCATCACAGTCCAAACAAAGAAGCAAGATAAAGCAGAAGAAACAAGAAACCAAGATATAGATCCAAAATACATCCCTGAGGAAGATGCAGCATTGGAACTCTCTGATAAGGAATTCAAAAAATTATATTTAGGTACCTTCAAAGAATTGAAAGACAGATCAAGGATAACACTGACAAAATTGAGGAAAACACAGAGAAGACCCTAGAACAATTTTGAAACAAAATACAAGAACAAAATGACAAAGGAAAAATTAGAAATGATACAAAATCTACAGACAAAAATCCCGATTAATACTAAATTTTCAGAAATAGATAACGCATTGAATCAGTAAAGGAGCAGAATTGAATCAATGGAAGACAGAATTAGTGAGATTGAAGGAAAATACCTCAATACTTCTTTGGAAAGAGATTAATCAGAAAAAAATATCAAAACAAAATGAAGAAAAACTAAGGTTCATGTGGGATACCATCAAAGGGAATAACTTGCATGTAATAGGAATTCCAGAATAGGAAGAAAAAAATAAAACCACAAAAAAATTGTTGAAGATTTGTTGGAAAAGAATTTCTCTGGTATGAGTAAAGATGAAAATATATCCATTCAAGAAGTCCAACGAACCCCAAGCAGGAGAGACCATAGAAGAAAATCACCAAGACATACTCATCATCAAACTCACCAAAACCAAGGACAAAGAAAGAATCCTGAAAGCAAGGGAAAAATGAAAAGTTATCTGCAAGGTGCAACCAGTAAGACTATGCTCAGATTTCTTGGCAGAAACCATGGAGGCGAGAAGACAATGGGATGGTTTATTGTTCTGGTTACCTAGTGCCTCTCTGACAAGAAGATACCACAAATGGAATGGCTTGAACAACAGGAGTTTATTCTCTTACAGTTTGGAGGCTTTAAGTCCAAGTTCAAAATGCCAGCATCTAGGGGCTGGTGAAAGCCCCTCAGTCCTGGGCTTCAGCTCTGTCTCCAGATCTCAGCCCACTGAAGCTAGAGGCTTTTCTTCAGTCAGACAGCTGCTGGCTGCTGAGGTTGAGAAGCCCAAGGTTGACAAATAAAATCACGCAGCCCCGATGTTACCAGACCACACAGCAGCAGGCCATTAATATAAGTCCATTGTAAGTCCCAAGGTTGGCAGACCATGGCAAGCTGCTGAACAATGACTAGGCTATGTGCAGGGTCCAAGAGTGTCATAAATTAGAGACCATTCCAAAGACTTCTCCTTGTATAGAGAAAGCAGACCACACCCCAAAGACAAATACTCAGCTTCTACCATGGAGTAGTTTGCCAGTCTCATCATGGGGAATAACTACCACCAGCTGC
>NW_006922175.1:750944-755453 GCF_000298275.1 Orycteropus afer afer
AGCAAAATTGTCCCTCAAATAAGCTGGTGAAATTAGGACATTTCCGGATAAGCTAAAATTAAAGGAATTTATTAAAACAAGACCAACCTTACAAGAGATGCTAAAGGGAATTCTTTGGACAGAGAACCAACAACAGTAAACAGTAATTGACCATTAACACACATGATGACATAACCCAGAAACCAAACCAGTTATAGAAGAATTCAAAGTAAAAATGCCTACAGGATTGTAACAGGGAACCAGAGACATCAATTGACAAATGAGGACAAGTACAAACGAAAAAGAGGGAAAAAATTGTATGCTAGAGAACTTCTAAATGGTAAGGAAGTCAAGACAACAAGATAGAATGGACTGTTCTAAACTTGGTAAGAAAACTATAAATAACAGGGTAACTTCAAAGAAAAATGATAAATCTTTACATCAAAATAAAAAAGAGAACCAGAACAAATATTTAGCTAATACTAATACAATAGCAACAAAGGAAGTGATAACATGATTCATAAACACAGTGAGCTCAGCATAGAAAATTATATGGAACAAAAATCAACATCATGAAAAAGCATGTAACAAAATGACAACAACAAATTCATACCTGTCAATAATTACATATCTGGCAAGGGACTTATCTCTAAAATTTATAGACAACTCCAATGCCTCAACAGCAAAGGGATTAACAATCCAATTAAAAAATGGGCAGAGGACATGAACAGATACTTCACCAAGAAGGATATTCAGGTGGCCAGCCAATACATGAAGAAATGGTCACAATCATTGGCCATCAGAGAGACTTAAATCAAAACAACGATGAGATATCATCTCACCCCAGCACTAATGGCAAAGTTCAATAACCCAGAAAATAACAAATACTGGCAAGGATGTGGAGAGATTGGGACTGTTATACACTGCTAGTGGAACTCTGAAGTGATATAATCACTGTGGAAAACAGTATGGTGATTCCTTAGAAAGCTGGAATTGAAGAAATCACTTGACCCAGCAATCCCATTACTAGGTATATATCTTAGAGAAGTGAAAACGAGGACAGGAACAGAAATATGCACACCCATGTTCATCGCAGCACTATTTACAAAAGCAAAAAGATGGCAATAACGTATGTGCTCATCAACAGAAGAATGGGTAACCAAACTATGGTACATACTCACATGGAATGCTATGCAACACTAAAGAATAGTATAGTCAGCCAATCCCTGCATGACATGGATGAACTTGGAGGACATTATGCTGAGTGAAATAAGTCAATCACAGAAGGACAAATATAGTATTAGTTCATGATTTAGAGTGTCAAGGAAAGGTTTATAAATGGAAGGAAAATTTCTTTGTTGGTTTCCAGGGGTGGGAGGGGAGGGGAGGAAACACTGAAAAAAAAAAAAAAATGAATGCCTTGACCCATGTCACTTTAGTTTTGTTTATTTCACTGTACATAAATTATATTTCAATAAAATGCATTAAAAAAATTCTTAGATCATGCCAATATATCGTTTGCCTGTTTCTTGACTTTAACTTATCACAATCAAAGTCAGCCTTCTATATTTTGCTCTGCAAACTACATTTTTCAGATAATTTTGACAGTTGCTATACAATTGTTGTTATGGTATGTCATCACCTCAAAAACAATCTGAAAATAGGAAAGATCCTTAAAGATATAAGCAACACTTCTCCTAGAAAGTCTGAGTATTATATTCTGTGGACCCCCTGTATGCTTCAAGGTTATAATAACCCCCTTAACCCCATCTCTTCTGTTTGTGATAATTACTGTTGAAGTTGCTATCTTTGGTTATCTCAGAGTTCCATTTTTGTTTTTTTATCTCTCTAATGCTTTGTAACCAATTCCCCATTTTGAAATATCTCTTAGAATTACCTAGTGTAGTTTCTATTTCCCTAACTGGACACTGTCTATTATTGCAGGCTCTTAGTTTTGAAGTGGCATTGTCATCCAGAAATATTAAGTATTTCTTTCTAAAGTTCATACCTAAAACTTTCTTCTGAGAAATTAAAAAATTCTGATATATGTTAGCAAATTCATATAGCAAAATCTGTAGTCTTCATGCTACAAGTGATTTTTTCATTTTCACAGCTGTCAGTTAAGGCTAACAATTAAATTTGTATCCACTCTTGTCATTTTATTCATGCTTCCTTTTCTGTGTTTTTTTTTCTACCATACACTATTATTTATATTCTCTATAGCATATACTTACAAAGCTGCCTTTTCCTTCTTGTTGTTGTTGTTGTTTGCCATTGAGTCGGTCCCGACTCATAGTGACCCCTCCTTGGGTTTCCGAGGCAGTATCACTACGGAAGTAGGAATGCCCAACCTTCCTTGAGATCATGCCAATTTGCTTCATAATATGAGAATATTCTCTAATGTGCTTAGTAATTGCAGCCTTTGTTTTATATTATTTTGAAATTATCCTCTAAATCTTAAATGAAATTATTAAATGGGATCATTAAACAAAATCAATTATACCAGACAGTACATCTACATACGTAAATGGGGAGATAATTCTGCCACTATACAGCCTTTTCCCTACTCTCTCATTTTTTAAAGGAGATGAGCCAGACAGGATCCCAATGGGAAAGGTACTGTGTAATCATTCCAAACAAACATTTTTTTCCACATGGTCCCATGATGAAAACAGTATGCATACAAAACTACCCTGAGGCACAGCAATAGATTATGCATGAAAATGTTATTTGTCAATTCTAAAGCATTTAAAAAATTTAAGAATCCAATCCAATATCTGTGTTTATGTCTTCTTGTTTTAGACATTTAATGCTTGGTAATATTGTTTACTTTATATTTTGCTATTTCTTTTCAGCTGTCATATAATTCCATTTATCTCACTGCTAGTGGGTTTTGTATTTAGTCTCCTCCTAAATCCAACATTTGTACTAAGGTACATGCTCTGTCCATTTCCTAATTTTTCTTATGTAAAAACAAAACAAAAGAAAACCCAAAAATCAAAGAAAACACTGCTGTAGGGTCAGTCTGGCTCTTGGTTATCCTATGCGGTACAAAATAGAACTACTCTATATGGTTTCTTGGCCATAATCTTTATAGATCACTTGATCTTTCTCCCAAGGCTGGCGGGGGGGGGGGGGGGGAGACACAAAGTCACTGCTATCAAGAGGATTCTGACTCATCATGACCCCAAGACTGTAAATCTTGTGAATTTGAACCACTGACCTTCTGGTTAGCAGCCAAATACCATATTCATTATTCACCCAGAGCTCCTTAAGGTATGGCCAGATGGGTTCAAACCATCAATCTCTGGTTAGTAGCTGAGAACAAACCTTCTGTCCACTGCTCTTATTACATCACTGCTATCAATTCTCTTTGCTCATTCTGCCCTAGGCATGTAAACTTTCTTGGTTTTCCTTAATAAAGCATCCAGGCTTTTCTATATACTATTCCCTCTGTGTGAGATCCACTTTCCCTACATCTTCACATGTTTATTTCTCTCATTTTATTCAGATCTCTGTGCAGTTACCACCTCCTCAGTGAGGCCAACTTTGACTAGTGTATATAAAATGTTCCTTTCAGTCACTCTGCAATTCTATAGTTGTGTCTCTTATCCATCCTTTCACTTATTTCCACCTAAAAATATATGGTATATTTCTTGGTGATTGCCACTGCAACAAACTGGTACTCTCCATTGAAGTACTAACATTTCTACACAATCACCAATAAGTGTTCAGTACCTGTCCAAGTTCTTGGTGTGTAATGGAAATGAAGTATATAAATATGCTTGGTTGAATGCATGAATATAACACTTAATTGGGCCACAAAATCAAGTAAAGTCTTGAGTATATGAAAATAAATGAGGCTTTCCTTATCATTATGGATTGAAATGCATCTTTCAGAAATATGTGTTAAAATCCTAACCTCTATACTTGTAAATGAGAGAGCTCTGGTGGAATAGTGCCTAAGGTATTTGACTACTAACCAGAAGGCTGGTGGTTCAAACCCACTAGCCACTCCTCAGAAGGAAGATTGGGCAATCTACTGCTGTAGAAATGCTACCTCGGAAACCCAAGGAGGAGCCACTATGAGTTCAGTCAACTCGACAGCAGTGAGTTTGGTTTGTTTCACACTTATAAATATGACACTGATAGAAATAGGAACTTTGTTTTATTATGTTAATGAGGTTATACTGCACAGGGTAAGTCCTGAATCTAATCACTCAGAAGTGCCTTATAAAAGGAGAAGAAAAACTACAGACAAATATCCCTCATGAATATAGATGCAAAAATCTTCAACAAAATCCTAGCCAATAGAATGCAACAACATATCAAGAAAATCATTCATCATGACCAAGTGGAGTTCATATCAGGTATGCAAGGATGGTTCAACATTAGAAAAACAATCAACATCATCCACCACATAAATAAAACAAAGGAGAAGAACCACATGATCATATAAATTGATGCAGAAAAGGCATTTGATAAAATCCAGCACCCATTCCTGATCAAGACTCTCAGCAAAATAGGAAT
>NW_006922175.1:758353-771866 GCF_000298275.1 Orycteropus afer afer
CTGAGACTATGGCCCCTAGCTGCCCTTCAGGTCTGGAATTGAACCCACACCTGTGGCTTCCAGCCAAACAAAAGATAGGCATATGAGTTGGACATTTACCTCCAGTAGATACTCACCTTGGAGAGAACAATCAAGGGAGAAAGAAGGGCTGCTTATGCACAGGGAGACATCTCAGGGGGCAAGAGTCCATGGAGGGATGGACACAGGGAAGAGGTAACTATGGGGAGGAAGTGGGAGGGGAACTGTTGCATTGTGGTAAACTGTGGTCAATGTCATGAGACAAAGTACATGTAAACTGCTGTATGGAAAGTGCATTTGCTCTGTAAATCTTCACCCAAATCACAATAATAAATAAATAAAAATAAAAAGAGAAGACAGACACAGACAAAGAACCCTGGTGGCCCAATGTTTAAGAACTTGGCTGCTAACCAGGTTTGTGGTTCAAACACACCAGAAGCTCTATGAGAACTTCTCTCGTAAATACTACAGTTAGGAAACCCTAAACCCTATGGGGCAGTTCTACTCTGTCATCTAGAATCATTATGAATTGAAATTGACTCAGTATCATACTACAAAAACAATACAACAGACACAGGCACACATACAGAGGGAAGACCGACACCATACGAAGACTAGTCTATAAGCAAAGGAATAGTAAGTATTGTCAGCCAACACCAGAACTAGGAGAGAACCACAGAAAGAATTGACATGACTGAGACCTTGATATGGGTTTTTAGCAACCTTAAGAGTAAGAGAGTAAATTTCTATTGTTTAAAGCTACCTATTTATGTTATTTCTGCAGCGACACTATGTAACTAAGACATTTGTCCTATCTGTACCTCTCTCCTTTCGTGGTGCTAAGTCTATGTGTCACCTTGGCTGGGCCTGGGTGAGTGGCTGGGCAGCTAGATGTAGCATTCCCCATTGTGAGAATGGTAATCAACTCCATGATGGAATCTATGATGAGCAGCTGAGTAGCTAGCTGCCTTAGGGATATGGTCTGCTTCCTGTATATAAGGAGAAGCCTTTGGAAACAGTCTCTAGTTTATGGCACGCTTGAACCCTGTGTGTAGCCATGTCGTTGTTCAGCAGTCTGCCATTCTCTGCTTACCTTGAGACTTTCAGTGGACTTGAATCAATGGCCTGCTGTGTGGTTTAGTAACTTTGTGACTGTGCCATTTTATTTGTCGACCTTGGACTTGTTAGCTTCAGCAGCCAGTAGCTGCCCGAGTGCAGTGATGCCTCTAGCTTCAGTGGGCCAGGAGCAAGAGGCAGAGCTGAAGCCCAAGGTCAAGGGGCTTTCACACAGCCCCTACAGCCTGGCACTTTGAACTCAGACTTCTAGCCTCCTGATCTGTAAGAGAAGAAACTCCTGTTGGTTAAGGCCATCCCATTTGTGGTACATATTCTTGTCAGAGTGACACTAGGAAACTAGAACACCTATACTGGAAAAGTAGTAATCAGGGAAGGGTGATGGTGTGGCATGACATGAGCAAAGCCTAAATGGTGGAGCAAATATCAATTTTTTTTTCATTTTCACATGTTCTGTCATTTTAATCTATAGTGAAATATATTAGAACATTTTTGAATGTAATGGTCAGCTCAATTTAATGAGAATCAAAAAATGAATTGAATTTCATAACTGGAAAAAAAAATAATAACTTTCCTATATATTGTGCTTTGCTATTTATGACATCCTTCATATTATCATCTAAGTTACTTCTCAAAAAAAAAAATCAAAATTATTGTTCATATTTTAAAAATTGAAAGGATTCTTATGTTATGGAAAATCACCAAGGAAACAAAAAAGAAGTTTTATTTTAGAAGTCTTATATACAATTATCTTATTTGTAAACATTTCCAAACAGTTGGGCCTCATTTTTTATTTTTTAAGTTCTTTTTTTTGTGAAGAATTATGCACAATTCATCTGACACCAAGTGAGGAGTGAAACAATGCATGATTATAGAATTAGTGGTTGGTCTGTTTCTCACTACAGAATGATTACTAATTACTTGTTTGCTGGTCATGAGATCAGTATAAATCAATGATTATAAAAGTATTAGGAATCTCACCAACTCTGTCAGTTTCTGAGTTTTCTTTTTCAAGCAGCCAGAACAATGAAGCATTTCTGAATTGTCCTTGTTGTTATGTGCCATCGAGTTGGACTTGACTCATAGCGACCCCTCCTTGGGTTTCCGAGGCAGAAATACAAGTAGAATATACATAAATGTAAGGTAAGATAATATCTGAACAAATTTGTCTTGGAAGAAGTACAGCCAGAATGCTCCTTAGAAGTGAGAATGGCCAGATTTCTTTTCATGTACTTTGGACATGTTGTCACAAGTGACTTGTCCCTGGAGAAGGTTATCATGCTTGCTATAGTAGAGGATGAACAAAAATGGGAAAGACCCTCAACAAGATGGATTGACACAGTGGCTGCAAAGATGGAGTCAAGCATAGCAAGGATTGTTAAAATAGCACAGGACTGGTCAATATTTTGTTCTGTAGTCCATGGTGTAGCTATGTGTTGGAGCCAACTTGATGGCACCTAACAACATTATCTATCTGTCTGTCTGTCTATAGTTGTCCCATTTTCCAAGTGTTTTGTGTCAGTTTTTATTAAATGTCAAGTTATAGCTTATTTTCAAATGAATATTAAAATATAATGATCAAAACATAGTTTACATAATATCATTTACTTCATATTGCCATGATATTAACCTCATTTTAACTTTAAAAAGTTAAATAAATTAGCATGACACATTATTTATGTAACATTGTACATTTCTTGGAATGTAAACTAAGCCTGAAAAGTTTTCTTTTGTGACTTAGCAATTTTCAAGTCACTTAGGGGATGAGTGTGATAGTTAAGGTTATGTGACAGTTTGGCTGGGCTTGGTTTTGAGTGGCTGGGCAGTTCCATAATGAGACTGGTAATCAACTCTATGGTTCAATCTACTATGAGCAGCTGAGTAGCTGCTGCCTTAGGTATGTGGTCTGGTCCCAGTAAATAAGGAAAAGTTTAGGAACGGTCTGTAGCTTTTGGCATGCTTGAATCCTGTGTGTAGCTGAGCCATTGTTCAGGAGCCTGCCTGTCTGTCTGCTGATCTTGGGACTCTTAATGAGCTTGAATCAGTGGCCTGCCATGTGGTTTGGTAATACTGGAACTGGGCCTTTTCACTTGTTGACCTTGGGTTTGTCAGCCTCAGCAGCAGCAGCTTTCTGAGTCATGAAAAGCCTCCAGCATTAGTGGGATGGGAGCAAGGGGCAGAGCTGAAAACCAAGGTAGAGGAGCTTTCACTCAGCCCTTAGAACTTGGACTTCTTGCCTCCAAAACTATAAGAGTATAAAGTCCAATTTATTAAAACCATCCACCTATGGTTTTCCTGTAAAAGCAGCATGAAGTAACCAAAACAACGAGGAATGACATCATCATATTTCTGGGTGTTATAGGTGCTATTATATTGTGATAGTTATTAAAGAAAAAAAAAAAAAAAGCAGACAATCTTTCTCTCTTGTGTAAATTTAAAATGAAAAATGTACTCCATACTTCTGTGCTCCCATGTACCTATTGCTTAAATAATATTTGCTATAGTATGCCCTCTATACCCTCTTGTTTCCGTGGCATAGTTTGGTTTGTAAACGAATTTTAGGCTATTTCAAATGCTAGAGCATTGTTGGATGTTAAATGTATTGAGTACTTTAATGTTGTTCAAATAAGATGAATTAAATATAGAAAATTGAAGAAAAAGAGTATACTCTAGTTTTCTTCTTAGGGGTGACTTTCTTAAATTTATGGCATAGAGAGGTCTTTGAGCAATGGGGACTTAGATTTGGGTTAGAATCTCGATGTTTATGCTAGAGATTTTGGTATTACTATGGAATCCACAAAAAGCCCCATCAAACCTGATCATGTCACCATCAACCCCCTCACCTCCAGTCCTAGTCTCAAGTTAAATATTTCTTCTATAAATATTTCAGGACTCTACTAAAAATAGGAAAATTCATGATAGAAAGTGGGAGCCAGACAAAACTATCACAAATGTTTTTTAGCAATAAAAAGGAAAATATTTTACTGTTAGACTTCATATGTTCCTTTAGATTAATCAGAATTAGAGTGCTACTTACCAGACTGTCTACTTGACATAAATATTTAAACATACAATTTACATTTCTAATTTAACATACACAAAAGAGAAGTAATGCTTCCTTACCACTATCCCCATAATCACTAAACCTGTTTCTTCCTCATCTTAATTAATAGCCTCCTCCATGTATCCATTTACTCAAGCCAAACTCCTAGGAGACATATTTCTTATCTGTCTTGTCCCTCAACTTCATCACGTCCCAATAAGGTCTATAATGCAGTTAGTCCTGTCATCTTTGCTGCCAAACATATTTTAAGTTAATTAACTTTTCATCTATATAGAAATCATCTAATCTAGGCCATCATAAGATCCTTTCTAAGTTAATGATAGTTTATTACTCGAGAAAGATTGAATTCTTATCAAATTGCATTCTTTATTCCATTATTGATCCCCCTTCCATCAAAATCAGTTTTCCAAAGAATTATAAATAATACTCTTTAAAAAACATAAATACATAAATGAGGTTATGTCCTTTTCTTACCATCTCTTGTGACTTCTCAATTTACCTAGAGTTAAGTCTCAACTCTTCACAATGGTCAAAAAGTCCAACATAATCTTGCCTCTCCTCCAACTTCATTTAACAATGATCTCCTGCCTCCTTCTATTCCATAAACACTAGCTTCATTATGTTCCTCTAACACATTAATCTCTTTCTTTAATAAGGGCAATTTCACATGCTGTTTCTCCTCCAAGGCTGTCTCCTCTGGCCATTCTTCAAACACGCCCCCACACCAATTAGAGTTTTGTCCATTCTGGCTACTGGAGATTCATGTGGATGAGGGTAGAACTATGCTTCACAGGGTTTTCAATGTCTGGCATTTCTGAAGTAGAGCACCAGGTCTTTTCTGTAATGCACTTCTGTATGGACTGGAACAACCAACATTTCAGATAACAGCCAAGTGCTTAACCATTTATGCCCCTCATAGGCCACAGCCTTCCTATCACAGATTTAATTCAGTTATCTCTTAATTCTTTGATTATACTCATGGAAGTAGAAGCCAGTGCCTTTACTCTCATCAAACCAATCAGTTTCATTTCATTTCTTTCTTGATCTTTATTATTTCCTTCTGTATCATTTTTATTTATTTATTTTAGTTTTCTTACTAGAAGCCCCACACTAAAATGTAAACTCCATGAAAAGAGTTCTTGACTATTTTTTTCATATGAATTGTTTTCAACTTCCCATGTACTTAAAAAATGCCCTACATCTGCGTCTGTTGTTGTTATTCTCTATGAAATTACTAGAGGGACCTTTAAAAATTGTGTTCTCACAATTACACTATTTACATGGAATTAAGTTAAAAGTCCTAACAAAGCAGACTCCTACATATCACTATATTATCCTTCTATGACTAACTCACCACCATCCTTTTTGCAGTCAACTTTGTTGGCCTGACTTTAATGAGCCTACTGGCCTTGCTACCATTCCTCTAGCATATCAAGAGCATTCTTACATAGTTTATATTTTTCTTCATTTGATGCTGTAAATAATGAGTGGAAGAATGAATAATAAACAACTAGGTACAATAAAATTTATTTGTGCCTGAGTACAGAAAAAATATAATGTGTTCTTTACATGAGGAGCTCTGATGGTGTAGTGGTTAAGACGTTTGGATGTTAACCAAAGGTTTGTGTTTTGAACCCACCAGCTGCTTGGTGAAAGAAAGATGAGGCAGTCTGTTTCTGTAAAGATCTGCAGCCTTGGAAACTCAATGGGGGTTGCTATGAGTCGATCAACTCAGTGGCAATGAGGTTTTAGTTGTTGTTGTTATTGTTTGTTCTTTATGTACGGAGCAATCTCCTTGATACATAAAGTTCAGTCAGTCATGATTCTGATAATTTCACTTCTTAGATAACATCTCAAAGTTCAGTGGCAATCTTTACAGAAATAATAGCATTGTGGTTGGAGAACAAAACTATAGCAAGATGACAAAAGAAAAATAGCAAAAATATGTTGGTAGAGTAATACGTTTAGTTTTATAAGCTTGCATATTATCTGTTTAGTAAATTATTTATGTAAATATCTTTCAAGGTAGATTGTATCAAATGCAATATCCATTGTAGGTTGAAATGATGTCCTTTCCACTCCATGTTATGTGGATAATTGCCTACTTGATGTACCTTGGAACCAGTTTGAGATTGGCATATTTTATTCTAGAAGTCTGTGTTTGGAGATATTCATGTTGCATGATTTATTATTTCACAGTCATTTTAGACACAGAGACAGAATACTGTTCTCTATAAAGCAGTATTTTCTCACTTATATTTAAAAAATTGATCTCTATGCCTGTATAGCCATGAATAACAGACAGAGGCTTTGTTCAGTTCTTTCATGGTATGCTCACAGTTTGCTCACAACTGAAATGAAAAACTGCTTGGTTGCTCTCAGCCAAGTCCTAGGAACAATAGCTATATACTCAGGTCTCTTGAATTCATCTAGGAAGGATGAGATGCTAATATTTGACAGCCACAGAATTTAACAAGACACTTTCAATTTAACATTTCCAGCAGGCACAGCGGGAGCTCTGGTAGCATAGTGCCTAATGCACTTGACTGTTATCCAGAAGGCTGAGGGTTCGAACCCACCAGCCATTCCTCAGAATGAAGGTTGGGTAATCTACTTCCGTAGTGATACTGCCTCAGAAACCCCAGGAAAGGTTGCTATGAGTTGGGCCTGACTTGACGGCACATAACAACCGCAGGCACAGCTACAGCAACAACCATAAATTTTATCTCAAAGAAAATAAATTGATGCATGAAATACGTCAGTTAAATAGTGGGACTTTGATGAATACTTCTTTTTAAAATAATAATCAAAAATATCAAGAGACATTTATATATAAATACAAAAATAAAAATAGTACATTAATAATAACATTGGCTAATGTGCCTTCTGAATACAAGTATGATGTTCTTAAATATTTTAACAAGTCCTGTCCAGTGGAATGAGTAGCAGATTGATGATAAAATTATAAAAAATGGTTTTATCAATTAATGTATCATACTTACAACTCAAATGGAGAAACAATACATATGGTGATTTCAAAAGATGCATAAAATTTATTCAATAAAATTCTAAATTCACTTTATTTTTTAAAAACATCAACAAGAAGTAGAAGACAAATCCTTAACATAACAACAACAACAAAATTTCCAGTCAATCTTAGAGCTAACATCATTTTGGAATGTGAGTGAATAGAGGTATCTTCCATATGATTAGAATAAGGACAACTTTTTTATCACCAATAAAAGTAATTAATACATTATTATTTTAATAAAATAAGAGCAGAAAATACTATAAACCCAGAAGACCCAAGAGAATGTAATTTATATTTAACTTTGCATAGAGTTCCACTAGTAATTGAAGTCTACAAAACATGTTTGATAAGCTTGAGAACCTCACCAATTATTGAAGTTGTGTCAGTTTCCAAAGGCCAATGTCAGGAAATAGGGTATGAATCATTCCTGCTCCTCAGTTCCACAGACCTGGATCTTATTTCTATTATCAAGAAAATTCTTCTAACTATGGCCCTTAGCTGCCCTTCAGGTCTGGAAATGAACCCACACCTGTGGCTTCCAGCCAAACAAAAGACAGGCATAGGAGTTGAACATTTACCTGAGATAGATATACTCCTTGGAGGGAACAATCATGGGAGAAAGAAGGGCTGTTTATACACAGGGAGATAGTTCAGGGGGCAGGAGTGCATAGAGGGATGGACACAGGGAAGAGGTAACTATCGGGAGAAAGTGGGAGGGAGCTGTTGCATTATGGTAAATTGTCAATGTCTTGAGACAACATGTATGTGAGCTGCTGTATGGAAAGTGAATTTGCTCTGTAAACTTTCACCTAAATAATAATGAAAAGAAAGAAAGTTCTTTTACCTACTTTACTCTTCTCAAAGGTATTGTTCCATCTCTTACCTACCTCATACAGGACCTTTGGTGGGCAGCGGCCTTCTTTTTTTTTTTAAATAGTTTTAGTAAAGATGATTTCTGCCACAATTTTCTTTTCAAGAAAAAGAACACATAGCTTCTTTTCAGTTATCAGTGGACAAAGTGAGAGAGGGGAAAATGAGGAATAAACATGAATTAGTATCGTATCATTCCCTATATATCAATAAAACATTATATCTATGATTACAAATATCACTACTCTTAATTTAGAATAGAAATGGGCATGAAATAAATGTGACTGTGGATATTCTGCTCTTCCTTTTAGTTATGTAATTATAAGTTAATTTCAAAAATTGTTCTAACTGCAAACAAAAGCATTCAGCTAAACAAAGGGTCAACAGTTTAAATCTACCAGCTACCAGGCAAGAGAAAGATAAGGTGATCTGCTTCCATAATGATTTACAGCCTTGGAAACTCTATGGGGCAGTTCTATTCTGTCCTAAAGGGCTGATGTGAGTCAAAATCTACTCACTGGAAGTGGGTTTGCTGGATATATCAAACATAAGCAACAAAATATAAAAGAAGGAGGAAGTAATTATTTTAGCTGTTTGTTTGAATGATTTGTTTTAATCCCTTCTCTTGAACTGAAAATTTGAATTAACAGGTAAACAATGTATTCTAGAAAAATTCAACGTAAAGAAAAAATTTCAATGTGTTCGGAACTCACCACAATAGGTACTTATTTTGATTTAGGCACTAGCCCTAACCAATCTATATTTATATGTATATAAATGTGAAGGAAAAATCCTGTCTTACTAGGTAAAGAATTTTAACTAATTCAGAGTAAGGCCACTTGCATTATCATTAAGGAACAAGCAAAATACCTTTTAAACAGCTTTTCATTGAAAGATTTGCTTCCCATGGAGTTCAAAATGTGGTATTATTATTTGGATCTCCATATGATCTGCCCATTGTACTGAGACACTGATCTGTTAGGCCCTCACTTAGATGACTGACTGAGTTGAGTACAGGTGGGCCTAAATTGCAGGTTGTGAGGTGTCTAAGCTCTTACATCATAATGCCAACTGTTTTTATTTTATGAATAATTATCCTTTTTATTCTATCTCCTCTTCTAGTACATGAACTAAATAAGGACAGAGGATTTTGTTTGGTTTCTAGATATACACCAAATGTCTAGAATAATGCCTTGTTAGAATAGACACTTGATACATATAAGTTAAATGAATAGAAATGTTGGGAAGCACTTACCTAGCTTATAGATAGAATTTAGTCTTATTTTCAAGGCAGCTTCATATTTTCAATGGAAAGAAAAAAATAAAATAATTGCATTTTCAAACTCCATGATCCTATCTTTTCCTTTTTGACCCTGTGTTTTTCATCCTATCCTTCTGAAAAGAAACATTAGGTTGTCCTTATTATAAGTTTGTGTTGGAAGACTCTTTCCAGCTTTCTCACAAATGATTTTCAGATTTAGAAAAGAGCATACATTATAGTAAATGATGAAGAATGTGGACTCTAGCAACAGACTGTCTAAATTCAGGCCTTAAATACAATACACA
The DNA here is from genome assembly GCF_000298275.1 of Orycteropus afer afer. Taxonomy (NCBI): domain Eukaryota; kingdom Metazoa; phylum Chordata; class Mammalia; order Tubulidentata; family Orycteropodidae; genus Orycteropus; species Orycteropus afer. The sequence continues at coordinate 767,977 of NW_006922175.1, forward strand.
CTATATCTGTGACTCCAAGAGGTTTCTTACAATTTGTGTGCCTTAGCTTCCTCATCTGTATAACAGAATAAAAGTTGAATTACCTCACTGGCTTGTTTTAATAATTAAGTGAATTTATCTGTAAAAGCTTAATAATATCTCCTGTTAAGGCATATTAGCCATATTATTGTTAGATATATATTAAGAATTCTAGAAAGATTAAGGGTGTTGGTTCCTAAAATTCAAATTTATATAAAATTTAGTAGTTTTAAAAAATCTTTTTCTTATAGTATTTACTTACCTTTCACTGTAAAAATGATGAGTAATATACTTTCTACCACTCATCTGTCAGTTTGTCATACTGAGCTGGCTTGTGTGTTGCTCTGAGATGGGAGGCTATGCCACCAGTATTTCAAACACCAGCAGGGCCATCAATGGTGAACAGGTTTCAGTGGTGCTTTCAGAAAAAGACTAAGAAGAAGGATAGGGCCATCAACTTCTGAATAATTTGCTAGTGAGAAACTCATGAATAGCAATGAAACACTGTCTGATATACTACTGGAAAACTTTAAAAAGAGCTGTGATACATTGTCTGATATAGTGCCAGAAGATGAGCCTCTCATGTTGGAATGCACTTAAAATATGACTGACGAAGACTTGCCTACTCACAGTGTAGTCGATCTTAAAGAGGTAGATGGACTAAAGTTTTCACAACTTCCATTTGATGATGAGTAACCACTCAAAATGAGAAAGGAAAAAAAAAAAAGCTGCAAACATCCATTAATAACTTGAAAGTGGAATGTACAAATCTAGGAAAATCAAAAGTTGTTAAAAATGAAATGGAGCACATAAAGATCAATATTCTAGGCAATAGTGACCTGAAATGGGCTGATATTGGCCATTCTGAATCAGATAATAATATGGTCTACTATGCTGGGCATGACAGATTGAAAAGGAACGGTGCTACATTCATAGTCAAAGACAGCATTTCAAGATCTATCCTGGTAGCATAGTGCCTAAGGCACTTGACTGCTAACCAGAAGGCTGGTGGTTCAAACCCATCAGCCACTCCTCAGAAGGAAGGTTGGGCAATCCTACTTCCGTAATGATACTGCCTCGGAAACCCAAGGAGGGGTCGCTATGAGTCAGGGCCGACTCGACAGCATATAACAACAACAACAACATCCTGAAGTACAATGCTGTCAGTGGTTGGATAATATCCATTTACCTGCAAGGATGACCAGTTAATACTAAATTTATGCACCAATCACCAAAACCAAAAATGAAGAAATTGAAGATGTTTAGCAACTTCTGCAGCCTGAAATTGAACAAACATGCAATCAAGATATATTGATTATTACTGGTGATTGCAATGAGAAAATTGGAAACAAAGATGCAGCATTGGTAGCTGAAAAATATGGCTTTGGTGATACAAATGATGTTGGAGATTGCATGATAGATTTTTGGAAGATTGATGACTTATTCATTGCAAATATTGTTTTTCTACAATGTAAACAGAGATATACACATGGACCTCACGAGATGGATGGAATACACAGGAATCAGATCCACTACACCTGCACAGGAGGTGTTGGAGAAGTTCAATATCTTTAGTTAAAATAAGGCCAGAAGCTCAGAGTGGAACAGACCACCAATTGCTCTTATGCAAGTCCAAGTTGAAGCTGAAGAAATTTAAAACAATTTCACAAGTGTCAAAATATAACTTTGATTATATCCCACCTGAATTTAGAGATGATCTGAAGAACTGATTTGACACATTGAACACCAATGACCAAAACCAGACGATTTGGGGAATGACATCAAGAACATTGTATATGAAGAAAGCAAAAGGTCATTAAAGAGATAGGAAAGGAAGAGAAGAAGAAAATGGATGCCAGAAGAGACTGCTCTTGAAGGAGCATAGCTAAAGCAAATGGAAGAAATGATGAAATGAAGGAGGCAAATAGAGGATTTTGGAGGCAGCTCAAGAAGACAGGGTAGAACATTTTGGTGAAATATGCAAAGACATGGAGTCTAAAATATTTGGTGAAATATGTAAAGACATGGAGTTTTCTAACAAAACCAAAAGCAAGGTGCACAGTCAGTATTTCTCTAGCTAAAAGAACTGAAGTGAAAATTCAAGCCTCAAGATGCAATGTTGAAGAATTATATGGGCAAAATATTGAATGATTCAGGAATCATCAAAAGAAGATGGAAAGAATACCCAGAGTCACTGTATCAAAAAGAATTGGTCAATTTCCAATTATTTCAGTAGGTAGCATATGATCAAGAGCCAATGGTATTGAAGGAAGAAGTCCAACTGACACTGAAGGGATTGGTGAGAAACAAGGCTCCAGGAATTGACAGAATATCCACTGAGATGTTTCAACAAATAGGGGCAGCTTGGGAGGCACCTACTTGTTTATGCCAAGAAATTTGGAAGACAGCTACTTGGCCAACTGATAGGAAGAGATTGGTATTTGTACCCATTCCAAAAAGAGGTGATGCAACAGAATGTGGAAATTATTGAACAATATCATATATATCACATACAAGTTAAAATTTTGCTGAAGATAATTTGAAAATGGCCACAGCAGTACATTGACAGGGAACTGCCAGAAATTCAAGCTGGATTCAGAAGAGGACATGGAATGAGAGATATCATTGCTGATGTCAGATGGGTCTTCTCTGAAAGCAAAGAATGCCAGAAAGATGTTTACCTGTGTTTTATGTATTATGTAAAGGAATTTGTGTGAATCATAACAAATTATGGACAATATTGTGAAGAATGGGAATTCCAGAACACTTAATTGTGATCATGAGAAACCTGAACAGAGGTTAAGAAGCTATCATGCAAACAGAACAGGGAGTGCTGTGTGATCAAAAATCAGGAAGGGTGTGCACCAAGGTTATATCCTTTCACCATACTTATTCAATAGGTATGCTGAGCAAATAATTTGAGAAATTGGACTGTATGAAGAATAATATAGCATCAGGACTGGAGGAAGACTCATTAACAATCAGTGACATACAGATGACACAACCTTGCTTGCTGAAAGTGAAAATGACTTGAAGCAGTTATTGACGATGGTCAAAGACTAGTCTTCAATATGGATTACACCTCAATATAAAGAAAACACAAATCCTCACAATTGGACTAATAAGTAACATCACATTAAATGGAGAAAAAAAAATGAAGTTGTCAGGGATTTTATTTTACTTGAATCTATTATCAACACCCATAGAAGCAGCAGTCAAGAAATCAGATGTATTGCACTGGGCAAATCTGCTGCAAAATACTTCTTTAAAGTGTTCGAGAGCATAAATGTCACTTTGAGAACTAAGGTGCACCTAACCCAATCTATGGAATTTTCAGTCACCTCATATTCACATCAAAGATGGAGGATAAATAAGGAAGACCAAAGAAGAGTTGATTGCTGGTTTTGAATTGCAGTGTTGTTGAAAAATACTGAAAATATCACAGACTGCCAGAAGAAAAAACAAATCTGTCCTGGGAGAAGTGCAGCCTGAGTGCTCCTTCCGAAGTGAGAATGGCCAGACTTTGTCTTGCCTATGTTGACCATGTCATCAAAAAGGGCTATTCCTTGGAGAAGGATATCATGTTTGGTAAAGTGGAGGGTCAGCGAAAAAGGGGAAGACTGACAATGAAATGGATTGACCCAGTGAGCAATAATGGGCTCAAGCATAGTAAGAAATTGAGGATGGTACAGGACCAGGCAGTATTTTGTTCTGTTGTACATGCTGTTGTTGTTATTGTTGTTATGTGCCGTCGAGTCAGCCCTGACTCATAGCGACCCCTCCTTGTGTTTCCGAGGCAGTATCACTACGGAAGTAGGATTGCCCAACCTTCCTTCCGAGGAGTGGCTGGTGGGTTTGAACCACCAGCCTTC
>NW_006922175.1:772001-774210 GCF_000298275.1 Orycteropus afer afer
ATAAAATAATAGTTGATATAAAATTGCATGGAAATGCAAGTTATAAAAATATATATACACACAAACACATTTCATATACGCACAGGTATACAAACCACAAAGAAACAATAGGCAGAAAAAAATGAGCTTCATGGCAATAAAGAGTTGTTCAAGTATCTTATGCTAAAATTTGCGATTTTACCTATTTTTAAATTGCTTGTTTTTATTTTACACATAAAATCTATAATATGGCTTATTTAAAAGTTTAAACCATAATTTTAACCATTAACATACTTAAAGCACACTGCATTTCTGACATAAAAGAAGCTGCATTGTATGTTGACATGGGGAATTAAAAACAGTTTTTGTTTTCCTTAAAGTGCCCCTTTAAATTCAAATACCTGAATGACCACTTGAATAGATTTCAAAAGCATTAGATATTTTAGAAGTCTTCAAAATTAAAAAAAAAAGTACCAAAGAATAAAATTTCTCTGACACTTAAATCAACACGTTCTCAGCCGCTGAAAACAAGCCAAATTATTTCAGTGTGCCATTACGATATGCTGCAAAGCAACTTAATGGTAACCTACTTCTACGGATCAGAGTTTTTATAGCACTGCATTCCTCAACATGTATGCTCTACTGAAGGCTGTTAGAACATCAATCTACAATGTTTTTTGCCTAGAGATAGCTCTTTGTCTTTCAGTGCACCAGCACTGGTTGGACAGAGTTATTTCAAGCTGATTTCCTTTTGGCAAGTCACAGTTTTATCTCTCTCCTAATGCTGTGATGCATATGTAATTTTTATTGTGGTTTAGTTGATTGCCTTGAAATTGTTTTCCATCTCATGTAAATTTGCAAATGTCTACGTGTGATTGGTATTCACAGTTGAAAGAACATAAATTGTTCCTACTTTACACAGGTGATATACGAGCATATTTCCCTAAGTTCCTTGAAAGAAAGGCAGTATGCTGAAAATCAAATGGTAATTTATCTGTTTGTAGGAGCAACTATTACTGTGGTCTAAAATACTCATCCCATTTTGTGTACTTTTATCGCAATAAAACTGATATTCATTAAGTCAAATGACATTTAACATATTCAATATTCTTGTCACATTTTACAGTTTTTATAAGAAGCATGTGTTATTTTGTCAACCTAAACATACAAATTTAACAGAACTTCAAATAATCACTAATTCAGAGAAACTAAAGTTTACTCTGTAAGAAACCAAAATTATACATCATTTTAAATAAGTCTTCTTATTTAGAGAAAAAAATGTTCAGCTATTGTTTTGTCTCAGAATGTGAATTAGGTTCTAGGAGGTAAATGCCTTACCTATTGACACATCCATTGATGAAAAATCATACTAAAGCAGAAATGGAATTAATTCAGTGTTCCTAAGTCATTCCCTCTGATGTATATATTTAAGAATCACCATATGAACTAACCAACTTTCACTCCTTAAGCTACTCATTCACAGCATTCTGGAAATTTTTAATGAGTGATATCCTGCACCAGTATTTTGTCTTAAATGCCTTGCCTTGACCAGTATAGTCATTTTCAGTGCTTACTTGTTTGGTTGAAGTGCTGCTTAGCACCTAGAGAGCGCTGTCAACTTCAGTGCACTTTCCAAACGTTAGGTAGTGGTAACTAACCAAGATCCAGGAAGGAATGTAACCAGGGATAAGTACATAGTAGGTACTCCATCCAATCTAGTATATGCACCTGTCCTTTTTAAGCTTCTTTAACATAAAACAAAAGGCTTAATATCAGAGGTACAATTAATGACTTTTATTTGTGCTGATGTTGCTTTATTTTATTCTCATCCATCCTTTAATGAAACAACAATTTTACTAACATTTAACTGCTCTCTCAAGGAAGCACTTTGTAGCATTGATCCTGAGAACCTAATTAATAATATTTTCTGTAGACGACTGCACATGCTGTGGCTGTTGTTAGCTCTTAGGATAGAGTACAGTAGCAAGTGACAGTTAAATATGATGAAATTTTAGCCTGGAAAAATTGTGAAATAGTCCTTCCAAGTCTGTCTTGAATTTGTGATATTTTTATTGTGGCAATTATGTAGACTGCTATATTGTAAATGCTGTATTGTAACTGAATCCCTCATTATTTATACATAAATTATTATTATAAATGCATAGTAAACCTTTTTATTTTATATATATATATATATATATATATATATATATATATATATATATATATA
>NW_006922175.1:774310-789226 GCF_000298275.1 Orycteropus afer afer
CTAAGGCACTTGACTGCTAACCAGAAGGCTGGCAGTTCAATCCCACAAGCTACCCCTCGGAAGGAAGGTTGGGCAATCTACTTCCATAGTGATACCACCTCAGAAACCCAAGGAGGGTTTGCTATGAGTTGGGGCCAACTCCATGGAACATAACAACAACAAATGTATCTATCTATCTATCGATTGATCGATCAATCGATTGATCGATCAATAGATATAGATATATAGAGATATATAGAGATATGCCACTCTGGTGGTGTACTCAAAGACATTTGACTGCTAACCAGAAGGCTGATGGTTCAAATCCACCAGCCACTCCTTGGAAGGAAGGTTGGACAATCTACTCCTGTAGTGATACCACCTTGGAAACCCAAGGACATGTTATTAGGAGTTGGATGCAACTCAACCTCAGTGAGTTTGGTTTATTTTTTTGGTATGTATAAATATATATACTTTTTACATTTATTCTTTTTATTAAGCACATACTTTATTACTTACAAAGAGCTCTTGTAGCAGTGCCTAAGACATTTGACTGCTAACCAGAAGGCTGGAGATTCAAACTCACCAGCTGCTCAGTGGAAGGAAGATCATGTGATCTATTTGCTTAAAGATTTACCACCTCAGAATCACAATGGGGGTTGCTATAAGTGAGAATCAACTGGGTGACAATGAGTTTAGATTTTGGCTGGTGTTATTACTTACAGGTTTAAATCATCTATTTATTTATTTTATAAATTAATTACATGATTAAGATAGAAGCAGACATCTACACCAGATATATATGGCTACTGTTACAAATTAACATAAAATTTGTGGCTATAAACAACAGAAATTTATTATTTTACAGCTCTGTAGTTCAAAAGTCTGAATGGACTTCAAGGGCTAAACCCTTGATGTCGGCAGGGTTGTATTCATTCTGAATGTTCTAGTGAAGAATCTGTCCTCTTGCTGTTTCCAGATTCTAGATGTCACTCACATTTCTTGGTCTATGGACCTCTTCTTTCATCTTTGAGACAAACAGCAAGAGTCAAGTTCTTCTCACACTGCATCATTCTGACCACCTCTTCTGCCTTCCTCTTTCACTTTTGGGTAACTTATGATTTCATTTGACTCATCTGGATAATCAGAATATTCTACTTAATTGAAGATCGACTGATTACAACTTATTTCCATCTAGTACCTTAATTACCCTTGTCATATATATCATGTCTATTTACAGGTTCAGGAAATAGGTTGTGAACATCTTTGGGAAATCACTATTCTTTCCACCACAGAGACATATTGTCAAGTATTATTTCAAAACTTATATCCATTGAGATCTTATGAATTGAATTTATTTTTCACTTCCAATAAATTATATAACTTATAAATGGAAAGTCTCATTATCAATATTTTTTCCTATTCAAGATCATTACTTTCCATGAGAACTGAGGAAAGGATGAGGTAACCCTTAAAGCTGAGTTACTATGAATTGAGAGGATTAAAATATTTGATATATGTTTTAAAGTGGTTTTAATAAGATTGATGGAGTTGTATATTTTATTTATTTTTACTAGGATTAATTTTGGCAATTGTGAAAAGTCTTTTAAAAATAGTTTTAAAGTAAGTTTGGATATAATTTTATATGAAAATTATTTAATGTAAAAAGCTAGGCAGTGATTCAAAAAAAACTGCTATAATATCTTAAGGATAAATACTGCAGTGGAAATATATAAATTATGAAAAGAAAATTATTCCTGAAAATAAATATGAAAAGGCATTGTGATTTATAAGGTCCGTGGAACTGAAAGATAACTAAAAATATATATTATTTTTGTTATTTAATTAATATTAAGTAAATGACAAAGACAAAACTGATTTGTGTAGAGTGAAATTTATATTTCCATCTGAGTACACTCATTCCCAACAAGTTTTCAAATTAAATGGCAATCATTACCAAATTGCCTCTCAAGTTGGAAGAAACTATTGTTTAATGGACTTGTTTTCAACTGGCTAAGGAGTATTATGTTTTTGTTTTTGTTTTCTTCCTTTGAAACCAAATTCTTTTTTATATTTTTACTTAGGTTCCCTAATATGACACTTCATTTATGTAACTTATCCATGTAACGATACTTTGCAAAATATATCACAAGCAAAAAGCAGCAAGTGAATAAGCCCTTACATGCAAATGCAGAGAGCTGCTTCAAAAAAGTTGGAATTATTCCTATGGTGGCAACAAATGCCTCTCATTCTGACTGTATTATTATTTTCTTTCCTATCTATGTCTTTAAAATGACATGTTGACCTTAGTTTTTATTACTAATAGCAATCAATTCTATAGTATATTAGAAAACAATTTGCATGTTATTTTAATATTTCACATAAAAACATTTAAGAAGATATCAAGAAATTGTTATTGACATCTATTATTTGATCTCTTTTTTCCCTTATCTATTTATGGTAGCTCTGTTTCTTGTTTTCAAGTATTAAACTAGTTAAAATACAAAATCAAAAAACCTCCCTGACACACTGTGAATTCTATTTGTAGATTGAGTGTTGAATGGAGTATTGTATATTCTTGAAACAAATGTGATATAATTCTAAGGTATAAAGAATATATTTAAATAATACTTGAGAAAGTATGTGAATGTTTAACATGGCCAGGCTGCTGATATTTAAACTATATTTAGTATCCAACCCCAAATATTTCCTGAGTTTATACAAATGTGAATCTATCAAAGTGAGTGGTAAATATCATTTTTATGGTGGCAAAGGCCAGTTGCCAGATAGAGAAATATCCCAATAGAAAGATACTTGTCTTTGACAATTTGTAGATAAATAAAATATTTTTCAAAGTAAACGTGAAAATGTAAATATATATTTTCAATGGCTGTTTGGGATGAAAGATGCAGAACCCATACCAGTGGGGGGGGGGAGAGAAAGATAAATAAGAAGAAATAGACATCAAAATTTAAAGTTTTATGGGGCCAACCTACAGGATAAAAATGCCTTTAGTAACTGTGATCTTATATTATGCTATTCATAGTTGTCAACCCAGGAGAATTACCAGTATTAAGAACAATTCTTTAGAAGATTTAAGCAATTCCCCATGAAAATCATGTCTGTACACAGATAGCTGTGTTTGGGAATTGAGATGTGCCCTCATCTGCACCATTCCATTCAGAGTGTCCCTTTGTTCTGAATCCCTCGTTACTGATCTGTATCACTATGCAGAGCTCAGTCCTCAAAGTTCATGAGCTGTGCCAAGTGACCTGTGACCTTAGTTACAAGTATGTAGCTGTCAGCTACCCACACATATTATAAAGCTACCCAGTCTGATAAAGGTGCTCTGGTGAGTAGTGATCAAAGCAATTGGCTGCTAACCAAAAAGTCAGCAATTTTTACCCAGAAGTTCAGCAGTTCGAACCTACTAGCTGCTTTATTGGAGAAAGAAAAAGAAACCTGCTTCTATAAAGATTTACAGCCTTGGAAACCGGATAAGTCATTTCGACACTAAAGGGTCACTATGAAGCAAAATTGACTCGATGGCAGTTGGTTTATAGCATTTTGAGAAGATTTAGTATTGCGACATAGACTATGTCATGGGTAATAATTGACCTAATGTTCACTATACAGGTCTTGGTTGATGTAATTCTTTTTTGGTTAACTATATTCGAAATATGGTGGCATTCTCCTATGGTATTATTGGGAAAAAAAAAAAAAAAAGCTGAAGCAGAGCTTAGAATCATAACAGACTACAAGTCATGTGGCAGTGTGGCAGCATTTTTAGCTTCCTTACAATTGAAGTCTCTGTATGACGGAAACAGCCAAGAAGAAATCTAAGTATTATTTGTAGTGCTGATTCTGCCAATAATTAGTGTATTTTGTAAACTGGACCAAGTCAATTAGACTCCATTGAGTTTAAATTTGTAAGACACATGTGTTGGAATGCCTCTCAGCTCTCAAAATTACATGCTCCTATGAAATTATGATTTCAGGGCAAGTAGTATGGCTGCCATTAGAAATTCCAGACTATGTAAGACTCATCACAATGAGTGCAAAATCTACTTGCAAAAATGCTCAGTTGGAAAGTTGTCGAGTAAGAGTGTCAAGTCTGCAACATAATTACTTGCTTTCTTGATATCATTTCTAGCACCATTCCTTTCTTTCTTTTTTAAATTGTGCTTTAGGTGCAAATTTACAGAACAGCATCTGTGTTACATTCAACATTTTGTGTATATTTGGTTTCACTCCCCAATTACCATCCCCAAACCTAACCCACTCTCCTTCCCTCCCTTCCCAGTACCCTGTCCCCTCACGTCCCTCATAGTTATGCACTACTCTGTGTCCTGTATTTCCTCCATACAAATGTTACCCCTCTGGTGCCCCGTGGTCAATTATTCCAAGGGATGTATCTCCAAAGAGTGTGTGGGTATGTCACCCTGGGTTGAGTGGTCTGTGTGTACATCTTGTTTACTACTGGGCTGAGAGTTAGCCCCTGGGAATAAGTTTTATTCCAGGCCTGAAGTGTATCACAGGGCCTTAGTATTGGGGTCCCACTAGACTTCATCTGACAGTAATTCTGGTCATTATTGTGTTTTTGGAATTTGTTCCATGTTTTTCCTCCCATTCTATCCAGGATCTCCAATTTTGATCCTTTCCCTAGTGGTCAGAATTGCTAGATGGGCACCATCTAGCTCTTCTATTCTTGAGGTCCATCATGTCTTAGGGACGATTGCTTCCAAATGTCCTTGGTTTTTTTTGCATTCTTCTTCAGTTCTGACAATGGAGGCCAGTAGCTGTATCTTACATGGCCACTTAAAAGCTTTTAAGACCCGAGTCACTACCTACAAATGTAGGTTGTGGAACAAGATATTTATGTATTTTGTTGTTCCAATTGAGTCTGGTGTCCCCCAGTACTATGGTCCTGAGTCGGTACATCCATTGGATCTCTCTCCCGCAGTATCTCTCTGTCTGTGAGGGATTGGTCTATGTTTGTCTTCTGTTGTTTTGGTAAGGATTATGAGTAGTTTGTATCACTGGTATCTGTGCAAGATTAGCCTCAGCTGAATCTATACTTGGTCTAGAGTATAATCCTGTTAATTGATCCCCATCTTATCTTCTCAGATGTTTATAGGTTTATCTGTAGCCTGGTGTTTGGTGTTAATGGTAATGCAATATTGTGGGTATACTGGTATTAGCCTCTGTTGTCTATATCATATGTGCACAATTTAGTATCCTCCCTTTCCCCAATGTTATCATGGTGGTCACAGACTCTTTCCATACCATCCCTCCCCTTGTCCACCTCAGCATGTGGCCCCTAACTAGACCAAAGTTATTCCCACCACTTCCCTCCCCACCCTGGTAACCTACAAAGTAAGTTCCCTTCCTTAAACAAATCATTCCTTGTCTTTTTACAGTAATGGTCTCATGCAGTATTTGGCCTTCTATGACTGACTTATTTCTACTAGCTAACTAGCACCATTTCTAACAGCTGAAATTCTCAAGGAATTTAATTCTTCTATAGAAAAGAATGAAAAGTTAAGTTTGAGAATATGTTTTCATTATGGACACACATGTTATAAAGCTAAGACCAACTATTATTTATGTATACAGCTGGATGCACTTTTTATGTAATAATGTACCTGAAGCTTACCATTTACTTAAATTTTACTTTTATTAAAACTCATTGGGAAAAAAAAAAATTTCATTGTTGAGATGTATCTCTATGAAATGCATATTTCCTCATCCTTGGACATTTGATATTTTACTGTTATTTTTGCTATTTTAAGAATTGATGTGACACACATCAGTGTCACCACATCATCATCCAAACTTTTCATCCTAATAATACACTTCTTAGGTGTGAGAGACTTTTTATGTCATGTCAAAATATATTAACATATTGGAAGTTTCTAATTTGTGAAAACAAATATCCTTCTAGAAAATTTCTACATATGTTCATTTCAAGAAACTGAATGACCAAACTCTTATCAGCATCAGTATTATTTTCCCTAATTGTTTTCTAAACTGATTAGAAAAATACATATTATTATTATTTTACTTTTCAGTCTATCTCTACTTATAAATCATCATCAATCCTTTTGTGCCATCAAGTCAGCCCCGACTCTCAGTGACCTCTCATTGGGTTTCCCAGGCGGTATCACTATGGACGTAGATTGCCCAACCTTCCTTCCGAGGAGTGGCTGGTGGGTTTGAACCGCCAGCCTTCTGGTTATAAGTCAAGTGCCTTACACACTATGCTACCAGAGCTCCTTACTTATAAATAGAATGGCTCAATATTTATTATTATATATTAGCCATTTCTAGTTCCAAATCTAGGTTTACTTTGTCGTCTTGAGCTGCTGGTTGGTTGAATCCACAGGTGCAGAACCCATAGATTATACCCAGACAGAGGGTATAATGGAAACCGTAGGAGATATTTATAGACATGATTCACAAAGGAAATTCTCCTAAACCATGTTTATATCCATATAAAGGTAATGTGGAGCATGTATTATACAAAATAATGCCTTTTACATAGATATGTTTCTTCACAAGAAAGCGCTATTATAACATATATAAACATATGTGGATTTGCTATCTTCATATTTTTTAGGTAGGGTTTTAGGATTTAATATCAGTCATTCTGTGTCCCTTTTATAGCATTTTCTGTTTGCAACTTTTATTATATTGTACCATTGGGTGTATAGTTGTTTGAATGTGTTACTCTTCCCGTATTATTTTCCATTCTCTGCAGTCAGAGTTCATGTCACTTTCTATTCCTTAAACAAGCAACTTTGTACATGTTGTAACTGTTCAAGCATATAGTTAAGAATATGTTAAATTTCAGTCAAAGTCTTTATATTCTGCTAATGCAGTTCTACCATATTTTAGTAATATTTTGCCTTATTTATGCAACTAAGTTTCATGCAAGCAGATAGTTATCTATTACTTCAATTTCAAGGCAATTAATTGAAGAATATAATACAATTATATTCTTACACAAAAATAATTATATCTATATATCTATATGAAACTATTAATAGGATATTAAGCTGCATGTCATGTGATCCAAGAATGTTAAATTTGCAGGGCAGCACCCACTGCCATTGAATCAGTTCTGACCCATGGAGATCCCCCTTGGGTTTAAAAACTGTAAATCTTAACTGAAGCAGATTGCCTCATCCTCTCACTGAGCAGTTGGTGGGTTTGAACCACTGACTTTCTGATTAGCAGTCAAATGCTTATCCACTATGCCACCAAAACCAAGCAAACCAAATCTACTGCCATCCAGTTGATTCCAACTCATAGCGACCCCCATTGGATTTCCAAAGCAGTAAATCTTTACAGAAGTAGATTATCCCTTCTTCCTTTCATGGAACAGCTGGTGGGTTTGAAAGGCCAATCCTATGGATAGTAGTCAAATGCCTCAGGCATAGTACCATCAGAGATCCAAAATTTGCAGACAGTCCTCATTAATGCTATTCTTAATAAAACAAAAAGAAAATGATAATCCTAAATCATTTATATTATATAAATACAAAAAATGATCTTTCTCATTATAATTGCTTAAAATAAATTTATATATCAACTTGTGTTATATAATATATAATATGTTTTAATAAATATAAGACCAACATTAGATGTCAAGGAAGAATTACTGATGTTCAGTAGTATATAGATTTTTTGTAACACCTAGTTTGGTGAGTGTCCCATTATATTTTAATTTATATTCCATTTTATGATTTATATATCAGGAAGGTTAGCAGATTTACAGTGAAGGAGCAAGAAGTTCTCCCTGTCTCATTCACTCCTGTTAAATTCTTTTACAGTCTGACAGAACATGAACTATAAACCATGATCTCTTTCTGGAACTGTGTTATAAAAGGACATTAAAAAAATCACTGAGGTTTATTATTTTCTATAACATAAAAACAATACCTCAGCATTACCGTATTTTAAAGTTAGATGAGGTTATCTGTTCTAACCTATCTCCCTACATGCAGGATCCTCTGCAAGAATTCTCTCAAGCTAACCTATCCTTCATTATCTGTTCTATAAACCTGCAATTTCTCATGTGAGAAATTTCAGTTCAAATTAATATCCCCTACATAAAACTGTTAGCGTAGTGCCTAAGGCACTTGACTGCTAACCAGAAGGCTGGTGATTCAAACCCACTAGCTTCTCCTCTGGTAGCATAGTGGCTAAGGTACTTGCCTGCTAACCAGACGGCTGGTGGTTCAAACCCACCAGCCACTCCTCAGAAGGAAGGTTGGGCAATCCTACTTCCTACTTCCGTAGTGATACTGCCTCGGAAACCCAAGGAGGGGTCACTATGAGTCGGGTTTGACTCGATGGCACATAACAACAACAACAAGCTTCTCCTAGGAAGGAAGATGGACATTCTACTTCCATAGTGATATTGCCTTGGAAACCCAAAGAGGGGTTGCTAAGAGTCACAATCTAATGGACAGCAATAAGTTTGGTTTGGTTTTGGAAGATTCATATTGTTTTCTGAATCAATACAACCTAAATTTGATTATTTGACCACTTTATGTTCCTTTATGATCTGATAACAAATATGGTATATTCTCTGTGTCCTAAGTTTTTATGTCATTGCTAAAGACTTTATTCTCTTCTTTTCTGAGTTCAGTATCAAAATGTCTTCAATTGGTATCATAGACATTGTTTTAAAAAGTATCTCTCAAAATCATTCTCACCTTATCTACATTTCTTAAAATTTTTTCGTAAGTAAAATTTTATGCACTGAAATTAGAAACAGTGTTTCAGATGTGGTCTCACCTGCACAGCAGAAACTTAGTGTGTTTCATAGCACAGATGGTGCCTGACAAATCCCAGGGATCAAAGTGTTAGCTTGTTTTTTTTTTTTTTTTTTAATGATAGCACTGTACTTAATAAGTTTCATCCCTCAATTAGCTAACCAAAACTCTATTTTTGCTTTTTATAAACTGTTCTTTATCTCCACTCTCTACTCAAACAGTTTGTTAGCAATTATGGTTGTATTTTTCAGAGTTTTGTATGTTTTAATAGAAATTTAGAATTTTTTAAGGTTTAGGAAAACATAAAATACTTTATTACAACAACTCAAAGATAACTGCTGTTAAACTGCCAATGTGTTAACCTAGTTTATTTCTACCTTTTCCAGAAGTAGGATGACTAATAGTGTTGATTTTGGGATTATACAGATGATAATTTGTCAGTTAACATTCATATTTGGGGTTTATCTGTCACTCTATGTGAGTCCAGGACGGACAACTCAATATTATACTGGAAGAAAGTTGTGAATGAGCCCATCTTTTCTATACCAGCTAACTTTCAAAAAGGATCTCTAAAGTAATCATATTCTTATTTTAAAAATCTGATTCTGGACAAAGATTTCCTACAATTCAAATTACCTTCTGTGATTAAATGGATTTGTTTACTTTAAGATTATTTTCATCAGAATTACAAAATTCCATGAAAGTAAATCATAAATTTGATTGTAAAACTGTAAGTCACCTCTGTTTGAGTATATGATTCCTGGATTAAAAGGCAATTTGCCATTTGCTTTGTCTATGGTATTCATTTCAAAAAGGTAAACTGATCTTTGGAGTTTGGGCAAATGTCTACTAATATATAACTTTCTGATATATGTAATTTTAAATTCTAAATTGATAAAATTATTTTCACTCATGATGTTCATGATGTAGAATTTTTTTAATAAAGAAAATGTAAAATAAAATTTAAAAAATACTCTATGTAATAGAATCAAATAATATTTTTTAAAAATGCAATTGAATAATTTTCTTTTCAATCTCTGAAATATTCTACAGTCATGTATAAAATACAGAACTTTAGAAAATATTTTAACTTTATTTAATACAGTCTTTAAGCTCAAATTTATATATACAATGAGTAATAATGTGTGTGAATGACATCAAATGTTCTTGTTAGTGTTGCTGTGATGGAGTGAGTGGCAGTAGTATTGTGGATTATTTCCACACATGTGAGTACAGTTTCTTTTTAGCACCAAAAAGTACCTGATATGCAAAACTATGTTAGTACACTTCAGTGTTGGGTCTTTATGAGATGAAGATAAAGATGTGTAAGAATTACTATTATACTCCATGGGAATATGGAGATTATTTATTATGCTATCTATTCATAATTATAGTGGCTAAAGCACTCGACTGCTAACCAGAAGGCTGGCAGTTCAAACCCACCAGCCCCTCCTCGTAAGGAAGGTTGGGCAATCCTACTTCCGTAGTGATACTGCCTCGGAAACCCAAGGAGGGGTCGCTATGAGTCAGGGCCGACTCGATGGCACATAACAACAACAACAAAACATTCATAATCCATGTTAAGAGTGTATGTATTTTTTTTCTGCGAGAAGAAAGGATACAAATTTTAAAATTAATTAGGAAAGACTGTATACCCAATGGCCATGAAATTGTAATATCTCAATACTGTTGTGAGAAATTGGTTTGGTTTGGATTGCTAATTCTATGCATACTTTTCTGAAGCTGTCTAAAATTATTTCTGACCACAGATTGAAGTAACAGATAATTAGCGACACTGCCCTGTAACTCTCATAGGCTGTGGGGCTCCTACTCAGTTTTTAATTAGAATTATGACTAAATTATTCATTGCCTGTAGGAGTTGCCCTGAGGTGACAAAATAGTTAAAAGTTTCAAAAGACAAGAGAGGAATTTGATTCTTTCACCACTTTATGTTGGCATAATTATGTTTGCAATGCTTTCACTTTATGTTGAAAGCATTAGAAAAGTACAGTGAGATTTTTTATTGTTTGGTGAATCTCATCATGTTAAAATTCATTCCTCTGTCCTGCCACCATTAGTGGATATTCAAAGATTGTTGCAAGATTTTTAAAATAAATGATAATAACAAGCCCATGAATATTTTTATCCTCAATTCCTCTTGTTAGATATCTTATACATGTCTATTATTTTCCTGTTTAGTGGAAATTCTTATATTTATCTGCCTTTATATTGGTCTAATGTGTTAAAAAATGACTGTACTTCCTGATATTACCATTTTTTATGGTTTTTATATGAGAGAAACTACACACTTTTAGTATTTCAGTTATTAAAAATATTTTTGATTTAGGCATTTTGGTAATTTTGTAGCAAGGGGTTTGATAGGTATTTTCTGAACCATTAAACTGGTAGATTCTAGTTCATTAAATTGACCTATTTACAGAAGTTACAATAAATATGTGTAGTTTCAAATCACATCCTAGAAACACAGGATTTTAGCATTGCTAGACAATTTGATAATGCTTTCAATGTAACTTGTACTTTAACAATAAGTCTCCTTTTAGTCCCAAAAAATGGTTTATATAACACATTCCCCTTGAAAATGACATTTCAATATCTTTCCTTTTTCTATATGATAATGAGCCACAAGTCCTTTTCATTTTAGGATTATAATTCTTTTATATTATACAACTTATTTGTGTGTGTGTGTATTCTAAAACCTATAAAGATCTAAACTCTCACAGTGGGAATCTTTGGTAATTGACTCACTTAGCTCTTCTTTAAATTGAGTCACTTTTATTAGGAAAATGTCTCTACAGTTATTGTATAGCATTATCATTGCTTGTTACAAAAATAGCTGTTGTAGGTAAAAGGAAGATTCTCATTTTTAGAAGATTGCACTAAAATAATGTTGGCTTTTTCTCTTTAATTTTATTGCATATGATTCATGGAACTTTGCATTATGTTTGTTCTTTTTTTTTTTTTTTCCTCCCCCAGAGGTAGGGCTTAGTTTGGTCCAGTTAATTTCTCTTAGAAATTCATAGTAGGAAAGCAAGTTGTTACAACGATTTAGTAGGAGCTCTGGTAGCATAGTGCCTAAGGCACCTGACTGCTCACCAGAAGGCTGGCGGTTCAAACCCACCAGCCACTCCTCAGAAGGAAGGTTGGGCAATCCTACTTGAAGGAAGGTTGGGCAATCCTACTTCCGTAGTGGTACTGCCTCAGAAACCCAAGGAGGGGTCGCTATGAGTCGGGGCCGACTCGACGGCAAACAACAACAACAACTGAGTGAATGATTCTTAAAGTATGATATGAATCTGGGGGAAAAAAAAAACGAGCAGATGTTGGCAAAATTTGGTAAACTTTATAGAATGTGAAATACTTTGTTTGATATGCCTTTGGGTATTACAGTTAGGTGAAACTCAGTAGCTGCCTTTCCAAAGTCCCATTCTGTAATTACACATCCCATATATCCTCATGTTTAAGTTTTTTTTTTTTTTTTTTTAATTTAATTTTTAACTCAAAATTGTTGTGTTAGTGGTTCCTAATAAGGGAGATCTAGTAGTATAATGGTTAAAACACTTGGCTGTTAACCAAAGTGTCAAAACCCACCAGCTGCTCTGTAGATGAAAAATGAGGCATTTTGCTTCCATAAAGATTTACCACCTTGGAAACCCAATGAGGGTCATTATGAGTCAAAATTGATTCAGTGGCAGTGAGTTTGAGTCATTATTTTAATAATTGTAAGAACTGGCCATATTTAAAGGACAGCTTTTATGGTGGCTGATTACTGTGGCCCTGCCCTAAAGAATAAGAAAATAATTATAGGTAGTAAGTTTATATTTCATTTGCTGATTTTTTTTCATATTTTCTATTATGAATTAATAGTTTTAAAATAAAATGTAATTCATACACACATTTATACTTATATATTTTTAAAATCTTAAGAATCATATATAATATTCTAACAAAATATTTACCATGTCATGAACTACAGTTGACCCTTGAACAACATGTGTCTGAACTGTGCACATTCACTTATAAACAGACTTTCTTCAAGATGTTGATGTTGGAGAGATTCAAGAGCTAATAGACACCACCCCAGAATAATTAACAGATGACTTGATGAAAATGAGTGCTTCTGGACCAGTGACAGATGATGAGGAAGACGTAGAAAGAGCAATGTTAGAAAACAAATTGATATTAGACAATCTGTCAGAAGGGTTCTGATTATTCAAGATTGCTTTTAACTTCTTTTACACTATTTACCCTTCTATGATACAGGTACTGAAACTAAGGCAAACAGTGGAAGAAGGATTGGTACCATATAGAAACATTTTGAGAGAAATGAGAAAGCAAAAATATAAGACAAAATATGATATATTTCATTAAATTTGCACGAAGTTGTGTCTGCCTGTCCTGCTTCCCCTTTCACCTTCTTCACCTCTTCCTCCTCTGTCATCCTTGAGTTAACACTACAAACCTCTCCTCTATCTTCTCTGCCTCAGCCTACTCAGTGTGCAGACAAGGAGAATGAAGACCTTTATAATGACCAACTTCCTCTTAATGAATAGCAGAGATAATCGTCATAACATAGAGTTAATAAACTTATCTTTCGTTATGTAAGTGAGTGTCTTGATGTGACAGTCTAATAACTGTAGATCAGAATCTGTGTTAATTGTTTATATTATTGCTAAGATTTCTGGTCAACAGTAGGCTACTAGTAGTTAAGTTTTTGGAGAGTCAAAAGTTATAGTCTGGATTTTCAGCTGCACAGAGGGTCAGTGCCACTCACCCTTGTGTTGTTCAAGATCAACTGTATTATCATCAGTTTGTTTATGTATCATTTACATTTGCTTATGTAAGCATTAGGAGGCCCTCTGGTGGTATAGTGCCAAAGACATTTGACTGCTAACCAGAAGGCTGGTGGTTCAAACCCACCAGCCACTCCTGGGAAGGAAAATTGGGCAATCTACTTCTGTATTGATATTGCCTCAGAAACCCAAGGCAGGGTCGCTATGTGTGGGATCCAACTGTGACAGTAGTGAGTTTTTTGTGCTTATGTAAGCATTTATATTATATAGCTATCGTGTAGTCTCTGTAAACTAAAAAAAGAATCAAACCCACTGTGATCGAATCAATTCCAACTCACAATGACACTCATCATGTTTCCAAGTCTACAAATATTTATGGATGTAAATTGCCTCATCTTCTTCCTGTGGAGCAGCTGGTGGTAGGTTTGAACCACCAACTTTCTGGTTAGCAACCAAATGCCTTACCCACTATGCCACCAGAGCTCCTTGTATAGTCTCTGTAGTGCTGATATACTATACTTCACCAGCTCCTGATCACTTCTGATTTGATTTCATGAATAATATGATAACTGACTAGTTAAAAATAGTAGCATATATTTCTTCTGTATATGAAAACTTTAATTGATTGAAAATTCAAACAGAAATTGACTGTCCTTAAAAAAAAAAAAAAAAAAAAAAAAGAACTTTATAACTTCATTCTAGCTTAGGACTTGATTTCATAGCAATAAAATACACAAGTATATAAAAATGTATATCAAATGATATTTATTTCAGAAATATTAGCAAAGTTTTTTTTAGAAAAAGAAGCTGACATATTTACCAAGAAGAAAATAGTTCAATAAAATGTTATATATTCACAGAGTACTATGTAGGTATTTTTTAAAAAAGGATTTGCATGAGAATCTATTGATTTGTTAGAGTAAGTTGTTATAAAATAAAAGAAAGTTACAGTAGGTGGTATGATCTCATTCTTGTGAAACTATAAATGGGATTGATATACTCCCATAAGAAGAGTTCATCTTTTCAGTAACAGGGGGCTAGTATTTTCAGATCAGTTGGTTTGTTTAGGATAATTCAAAAATCTAAAAATTATTTAACTATATTTTAAAATATCTCATTACTCATTGCCATCAAGTTGGATCTGATTCAAGTGAACCCTCCTTGGGTGTCCAAGGTGGTATCACTATGGAAGTAGATTACCCAATCTTCCTTCTGATTTTAAAATATGTTGTTGTTGTTGTTGTTGTTATGTGCCGTCGAGTCAGCCCCGACTCACTAGCGACCCCTCCTTGGGTTTCAGAGGCAGTATCACTACGGAAGTAGGATTGCCCAACCTTCCTTCC